>NC_048305.1:99160736-99370459 GCF_013100865.1 Trachemys scripta elegans | reverse complement strand
GCCCCCGGCTCCCCGCCCGGCCCCGCACCCAGCCGGGCCCAGCACCGCGCGCCCGGCCCGGCACCATGCCCCCGGCCCCGCGACCCCGGCCCGGCCCCGCACCGGCCCCGGCCAAAGAGGCCCCGGCCGAGCCCTCCCTCCCTCCCGATTTTCCCGGACATGCCCGGGTTTTGGGGATTTCCCCCCGGACGGGGATTTGAGCCCCCAAAAGCCGGACATGTCCGGGAAAATCCGGACGTATGGTAACCCTAATCTACTGCAGACTAGCCAATGCGCTACAATTCAGTGCATATTAAAGCCCCCATGTAGACAAGATCAAAGTAGAACTTCACTTTTGGAAGTCTTAAGATTGAGTTTTCATGGTCTATAATAGCAACACAGCATTTTTGAAGGGCCGTAACATAAATACTGATGTAACAATGAAACGGGTAGTTTTGCTTAACTTCTGATTTAGACTTGCACCAAGTGAGACTTCAGAACTGCTCCCCAGATGAACAGACAGCCTGTGAGATTACTAATACCCAGTTTGCTTCTGTCAGAGATTCCCCTGGAAAGGTTTTCCTCCACCTGCCACCATTCATCTATTACCCAAGTTTCCATTTAGCACTGTAGGTGTGTGTGGCACTTTACAAGGAAACAAAAGCATTAACCATGACCAGATTATCTTAAATTTTATATGACATGATAATGCAGGCTCAGATGAAAACATAAATCATAGGGAAGAATAATTAAAAAGAGATGCATAACATTGGGAGTCTACTTCTTTATTTGGTTAATGTGGTGGTAGTCAGGGTCATTGTTGGAGAGATTGTGGAAATAAGTAGACTTGGGTGAAGAGGAAGTTATGCAGCATACAGCATCAGGAAGGACAATGCAGGAATAAGCAGAAGGGCAGGAGAAAACTGATGGGTGCTTATGTGATGATTCAAGAGAGTACAGCTGCTGTCTTGAGTTAAATCACTTAAAAGTTGGTCTGCCAAAATAGTTACAAGGTCATTCTGTACCTCCTTTGACCCTGAACACCACCAATTACAGTGTTCCCACTGACTAACCGTCAAGATGGGGCACAGAAAAAAAAGACCATTTCTGAGATAACTGGGGCCTAGCTTCTTTATAGATCAGGACCAGGAGCATGAAGGATTTGACATAGGTAAGCCCCTTCGTTTTCAGTTTAAACCAATTTTTACTGAAAAATTCCCGGGTTTTACAAAAAGTATTATTCAGTTTTTTCTCATTTTCACCCTACTTTTGTATCATTCAAATATATAAAAAGTAACTTGTTTTATTAGGAATACATTGCATGAGATATAGGTATTACGACAATACATTAGTCTGTGTGTATATATGCAAAGCTGCCCGTTGAAGTAAGGCTATGTATTACTCTAGAAGATACACACAATTAACAAACAGGCAGGCAAGCAAGCTCTGAAATGCGTGCGCATCTGAATCTACTGATAAATCTGACGCCCTCCACATACACATTTCAACTGTTAGCAGATAACAGTTTAAAGATTTGATACACTAAAATGGAAAGAAAATGAAAAATCTGTATCAGAATACATTTCAGAACACAAGGAAGTATTCAAAAGTTTAAAAAAAACAGGAGAAAAAGATGAAGTTGAGTGTATGCACTGCAAATGGTGTGGCCAATTATTAAATGTAAATATTTATAGGCTAATACTTCTAAGTCTACAACAGTGAACTGTTTATTCAAATGAAAAGTTTTATTTGGGGATTAAAGATATATTGTTTTCTTAAACTCAGAGGTGGCGTGTTTTGAGTGCTGTTTTTGTTCTGCAGCAAACCACATTGATGAACACAATTCAAAGCATAAATCTACTGAATACTTCCCCCTCCTCCCCAAGGCTTTCTATTCCCCAAAATGAAGCCCAATATTTACCCCAAAAAATTAATTGTTTTTTTGCACCGATTTTCACCTGTTTTTGTTGTGGTGGTAATAAACACTGATAAATTCCCAGAAAAAAAAAGGGGGGGGGGAATTAAAACTGAAAATGCAGCGCCCTAAACATAAAATAGAAGTCAGTGAACTGCACCATGTAGCACTATAATGTGCTCTCTCCACCTCCTGTTTGATCCATTTAGGAAGTTGTTCACTTTGTTATTAGCCACTGCAGTTTCTATGTGAACTCTGCAGTCAAACCCAGTTAGGACATGTTGTGGTAACCCAGTCTGGAGGTGGAAAATAAGCAAATTAATGTGGCTAAATCTGCGTTCGAGAGAAAGGGCAGTTTTCAAATAGCAAGAAAATGAAAGGCATTTCTGGCCACAACTGCTATCAGGATATCTACTCCTGAGGAGATTCTGCATGACTGAGTGCCTGCAGAAAACAGCCCCGCCCCCCCAGAATTCCTGTGCTTCCCTGCAGGCGGGGGGGGGGGGGATTGCCCCCTCCAAACAGAGATGAGGCATGGGGGGCACACAGAGTTACGTGCCACTCCCCCCCTCATTTCTGGAAGCGCAGAGCTGCCCAGCTGAAGGAGGCTGTCTGGGCTCTGCTGACTCTGCAGCTGAATACTGCCTCCTGGGTCCTAGTGCCAGCCATGCTCCCCTTCTGCGTGCTGGTAGCCTTCCTTTTTTCTGTGCAACAGTGAGTGCCTGTGGTGGGGCTGGGAGTAAGCCGGGGGAGGGAGGATGGAGAAGAAAAGGGGCTAGGGGAATCACAGGGAGAAGCAGGAGCCCAGCATGCAGCATCCCCTCGGCAGCAGCTGGGGCTCCCCCGTTAAGCATGCCCATCGAACCTTCACCCTGACAAGCCCTATCCCCCTACACCTGGACCCCTCTGATGAGCCCCCCCACACCAAGACCCCACCCCACTGATCCCCAACCAACTGCACCTGGATCCCCACCCCATAAAGCCCCACTGATTCCCCCACACACAGCCAGATCCTCCCTCCCCCTGCCGAGACCCATCTCCCCACACTCAGACCCTCTCCCCTTCCCCTCCCGCACTGAGCCCTAACCACCTTCACCTGGATCCCCTCCAGAGTCCCATAGGCCCTGCACCCGGAACCCCTTCTCCCCCCATGAGCATCCAGATCTCCCACTGAGCCGCCCACACCCAGACTGCCCCACACAGAAATCTCTCACCCCACACCTAGATCCCCCCACACTTGAATCCTGCTGGGCTGAGCCTGCCCACCCAGACCTGGTGCACCCAGTGCAGAGAGGCAGGGCCCCAGGGTGTTTCTGGGGCAGGCCCAACCCTTGCACTGTGTCAGGGTCAAGTACAGCCTCACTGCCGAGTCCCTTTGAGGTGGGTCTTCAGGGTGATCTCCCATCTCAATGCAGCCTGTTCCCTGTGCTCCCCACTGCCATGCTGGAGCCACATTTATTTATTGACAAATAAAATTTGAAGAATTTTAAAATATTGTGTGTATAATTTTTTGGCACAGAATTCCCTCAGGAGCAGGTATCCAGAGCAGCAATGAATCCAACAGACACCCTTAAGGTGTGGTCATAACGCCTGCCAATTGCTCAGCATGTTTTCCTCTCCCTATCAAAATTAGCTTCATCTCAACCAGAATACACTTAAGCCAACTTCCTTCCATCCTGACTTGGATTTCCTTCAGACACTTGGAATACAGCGCTGTCTGTGCTAGATGAGAAAAGGAAGAAGATCTGTGTACAGTCAGCATGTTTTTGGCAGTATAGCCCAGGGCATTTCACAATCTAACTTCTAGTCTTACATAAACGTTGACTAAGAGGCAACAGGGCTGAGCCCTGCAAGACTCCAAAGAGGAGACTGCTTGGGAAAGAGAAGAATCTGTCCACCCTTTGGGATCCATCAGAAGGGAATGAATGAAGTCAGTTTTAGTACAGCTCCATCCACTGATGCAAGATCTTGTTGGCGAGCCAGCGGCATTTCATGTTACACGTGTCAGAAATCGCTGATAATTTGAACAGAATCTTGGGCGGGGGCAGGATGTCTTGCCATGGCCATCATTCATCAATGCAACCAGCAATGTCTCATTGCTATAATCACGTCGAAGTGGAAGTGGTTAAAAATAGTGGGAGAGAGCAAAAGTCTGCTCACCCCAGCTTTCTCAATAAACTTGCCCCTGAAGAAGAGATTAGTAAGCAAGCAGCAGTTAGAGACCAAAACATTAAAAAGGCTTCTTGATCACAGTCCAGTTGGCCATAAAGGCTGGTAGAATTCCCTGACTAAGGGTGGTATTATTGGTCTTGGTCAAGCAGCAAGCTCTCACTAAACAAGAGGGACGTGGCTTTTATTTCACAAATGATTTCCCTGAAATGCAGCCTAATAAATACAGAGTCTAGGGCAGTGGTTCTCAAACTTTTGTACTGGTGACCCCTTTCAAATAGCAAGCCTTTGAGTGCGACTCCCCTTATAAATTAAAAACACTTGTTTATATATTTAACACCATTATAAATGCTGGAGGCAAAGCGGGGTTTGGGGTGGAGGCGACCCCCCCATGTAATAACCTCGCAACCCTCTGAGAGGTCCCAACCCCCACTTTGAGAACCCCTGGTCTAGGGGCATAGAGTACATCAGTTTGAATCATGAAAAAGTTAAAACACGTACACCAGATTTCGGTTCTTCACTGGACCTCTCATCTCCGGTAGGTTAGCAACATGGTCTGCTTTAGGATCCTAGCACTATACAGATGACTGAACATGAACACTTGGTTACAGGATCCATGTATTAATGAGCCACTAATGTACATCACAATAATTTGCTGACAAAATCCCCTGCAAAATTCAGCAGACTGGAGGGTTCCAATGATTCTATCTGGTTCTATATGCCAATGATAAATCCAAGCTGTAGCTTCAAGTATTCTCTATTTACTGTATTTAGGTAGATGGTAGTCCCACACTCCCTGATGCTGGTAATATTTCTGACTTCCCTATATTTCCTTTGGACCAACCAGGAGGCTAGCCTCCTGAAGAACAGGCTAGATGGCAAACTGATCCCTGTTGTAAGAAAGAGAGCATATCGTTTTCATAAGACCTTTGGTAGCAGTGAGTCGGTGGCAAATGTAAGTCAGCTGGCCATGTCTCGTACAATGCTTCTGCTGCCAGAAACTTGTGATCCCTCATTCCAGAGAATTATTTCTGCACCTTCCTGAGGTGAGCTGACAGGAACACATCTATCTTTGGCTCTTTAGGACAGACGCTATCCAGCAAACGGGGACGTTCTTCACACTCCATAAACTTCACTTATGGATTGCCAGCTCAGCCAATTCACTGTAGTTTAGCAAGAAAAGGCTTGCTTTTGTTTGTTGTCCCCATTGCCATCCTCCCTTATCCATTTCTATCAAACACATCCAACGCATTGCATTCCCTGTTCTATCTCTAAGGTCTGGGGAGAAATCTGCTTACTTTGAATGCCAAGTGCCTCAACTGTTCTGTGACCTGGTCTCAAACTTATCAGGAGGCAGAGATAAGGCTCTTTTCTGGGACTTTTTCCTGGGCTTGTTGTGTAATATCAACTGTCTTCTAGCCAGCCTGGCCTGATGTTAGTATCAGAGTCAGACAGACTCAGGAATCCAGATTGGAAAGGGCTATGCATGTCCATTACGGTCCTTGTTACTAACCCATGGTTACCAGGAGTGATAGGAGACAACAAAAGATATAAACAACTATCTCTCCAGATATAGCAGATGACTGAAAATCTGGGAATTCTTGATAGCCAGATAATGGATCACTTACCCTTAAAAGCTTGTGAAATTCACATCCAGTAGCTGTCGTGACTCTGCTTGAGCCCCGGTTGTCATCTACAGGAGTGGCTCCACTATTATTTGCATTGCAGGAGCACTTAGAGAGCCCAACCAAGATTGGGGCCCTACTGTGCTTGGCTCTGTACATTCACATAGTGAGAGACAGTCCCACCCCTGGTCCCAGAGAACTTACAACATAAATACACAAGACAAAGGATGGCAGAAGAAAACATAGGCACAGAAAAGGGAAGTATGTCATCCAGGTCACATGGGAGGTCAATGACAGAGTCAGAAGCACAACCTACTTCTAACTCCCAGTCCAGGGCCCTGCTCACTAGAGAAGAAGTTCTCAGTTTTTTCCATACCTCTGGAGGTATCTTTCTAGACAAGCGATATAGAACCTAGCCACTCTACTAATCTCTCTCTTGGTTCTGGGGTGTGTCAGGATAGCTACACCAAGCATGCTGAAGGGCAGAGGCACTGTTTTGCATTGGGCCAAGTCTCCTGAGGTCTCTGACTCTGTTTTGGAAAACTACTCAGCAGAGAAAAGAAGAGCTCAGCACTGTGGCATCACAGCCAAATAAAGTGGTCTGTGAGATGTCCAAAAAGTACCCTTTTATAGCAAGGTAACAGTGAAATCTGCTGAAAAGTCCCATTCTATGATGCGAATTCACTATTATAAATGCTCAAAAGAAAAAAAAGAAAAAAAAAAAGGGTTAGCTTCCTGGAGACCAGATTTTAGAAAATTACAAAATGATTTACATGGTTTGCTGTACCTGGAGAAACTACTAATAAAACAACTAGCTACTTACATCTCCGTGAGATATAGGAGAGGAAGTCAGTAACAAGGCCAGTAATAGCAAGATCTGGAAGTTAGTCAATGGGCAATTCCCAATGCCATCTACTGGAAGTCAACTGTAACTACCTCCAAATCCTAAACTGGAGAATACCCACCCATATGCACCAAATTGCCAAACATACTAATAAGTGAGAATCCCTGCTTTCGGAGTCCATGCACTCATTAAAACAATGGTTTTGCAACAAGTCAACTAAAATAAAATAAAAACACAACTGACATTTTACTAAAGCAAGTAAAAGCAATGAATTACAGTAATTTGCTCAGTCAAGCAAGTTATTATGAACAACTTTTAAGTCCTAGTACTGGAATAAAACATATTTCAAATTAATCACTAAGCCCACATTTTCAAACTTGGGTCCAGATCCACAAAGGGATTTAGGCATTAGACTCAGCCATTGGAGCTCTAATCACCAGACTATGAATTTATTCTCACTCTCTCTCTGGCCCAATGATTCTTTAATTATTTATCCACAGTGGAACAGCTTCAACAGGAGAGATTGAGGGAGCCCCACATCAGAATATCCCATAGCCCAGTGGTTACAGCATTCTCCTAAGAGGTAGGAAATCTCTGTTCATATCCTCTCATCCAAGCAGGCAGAAGGACAAATTAATCCTGGGTCTCCCACATCCCAGGGAAGTGCTCTAACCACTGGGCTAAAAGGTAGAAGGTGGGCACTACCATTGCCTCCTCCAGACAGATTTTGAATGGGGCCTGGTCTGGTAGGCATGCTCAGAGCCGTTGCACAGAGCACACCTACTGGATTGAGCCCCGCAGGCAAGATAGGCACTCCTCCACCTATCTTCACCAGTTTGTGGATCATGGTGGGGCTTAGGCAGGAGATACAAGCCCAGAAGCCTACAGTGAAGCAACAGTGTGCATGTCAAGGGACAGAAACCCAGGTGTCTAGGGAACTTTTACAGCAGAAATGTAGGTGCTGAGCAAGTGTAGGCATCTACAGGGTTCAGTGGCAGCTGAGGTTTTGTGGATCACAGTGGCACCTAAAACTGGCCTGAAGTTAAATAAAAGTGGCCTGACTGGAAATCAGTAAAGTATGGATTTAATTGCCCAACTTTAAGTACCAAGTTTGAAAATTGCGGTCTAAGAACATTTAGCGAGTAGAATAGCTAAACAGAAAGTTTGTCCTTCACAAACAAAATTTCAATAGAAATCCAACTAAGGCCTCAGAGTGGAACTGTTATTCTTGCAGTTGTAAACCAAAAACCTAATTTGTAATTCCATAGATTTACAATTACGTTTTGTATTGCAAATTTTAACAAGCCTACAGCACACTGAGTCCTCTTCAGTAATAAGTTCTCCAAGGTCAGAGCAGCCACTTCTCCGACTGGTCTAGGCAACACACAATACAGGCTTCATTAAAGAAAAAAAGAAAGGGAAAAAGGAAAGAGATGAATCCTGGAATAGACTCCATGAAAATAAAATGAAACATTCTTAGCACACACGAAGATGAGACTTACCAAAAAAGATACTTTGCTATTTTTTTAAACTAAAGTTAGACACTAATTTATCAATATCCACATGACTTAACATGTAGGTACAGCAAAAAAAGTATTAGGTGGCTGTACATTGTTTCCACTGAAGAACATGACAGTAGGATTTAAGGTTTTCCAGTGAGTACTCAGTTACATTGTACCCAAGAGAAGCAAATAAATGACAGGCCATTGCTGAATCACAAGTTGTTAGCAAGAACAATCATGGGATCATCATAAGATTGGTATAATTTCTTAGGTACCCCACAGGTGATCAGTACGCTGGATCTACCTGGAACTCTGTTCAGGGCAGCTTACCATAGAAAACATCTCTTCAAGTCATGGTCATGGCATGGGGAGTGTAAAAAGATTAGAAAATAAAAGCACATACACTCCAGCTGGCTGTCCCGTTATCAGAACACTAGAATACCAAAGCATACCAAATTTCTATTTGTAATTTAACCATTTGAAGAAGCATACATGAAAAAGGGGGGAGGGGTGTTTTGTTTTTTAATTTGTGTCACCAACTACATTCAAAGACCCCGATTGCCTAATAGTTATTTAAGAGTTGAATCTGTTTGATAGCTCGACATGTTAGTAAGCAAAAAATGGAGGAGGAATTCACCATTTAAGACATTCTCTGAACTCCAACATTTATAAAAATAATATATATGTAGGGGGCTGTTTGGCTGGTTTTGTTCAGGTATTTTTTTTTTTTTAAAGATTTTATTTTTATCAGATTTATAGAGCTTGCATAACTTTTTTCTAACCAATACTTAGCAGGTGGATTTCAGCAGCACATACAGAAACTGTCTGATCGTAACTGCTATGAATTATGTGTTTAATGTAGAAGCTTTTTTCCTTCTTATCTAAGGTAAACATTAAAAAAAATTCTTCGTGACACACCAGCTTTGAAAGTCAAATTGAAGAGTCATCTATCAGAATCACCCAAATAAAGGGATCTGTGAATACAACAAAAGAGGCAGTTTGAAGACTGAGTCATCTGGTAAAGTAGAGACAGATTTGCGAAGTGTGCTTTAATAAAAATATACCAGCATACTTACCGGTATCATAAACACTGACATTCTGGAGAACTGTGAGAGCGCCTGGAATTTATGCCAGGATAAAATTTTGCTTAGTGCTGCTCTTCTGCAACTGCTTACAAAGCTCTCATCACCACAACATCTGAGCACCTCACAATTATTAATGAATTTTACCCTCACAACAAACCTGTTGATTGGGGCAGTATTTGCTCCATTTTACAGTTGAGAAACTGAGGCAGTTTATGGTACTTGCCCAAGGTCACACAGAAAGTTTGTGGCTCAGCCATGAATAGAAACCACGTCTCCCAAGCCCCAGTCCAGTGCTGTATACTTTAGACCATCTGTCCCTGCGTTAATTGAGTATAATTACTGCTATGCCTGCTCAGTCTGGATTTTTTTTTTAAAGACCTTCAGTACATAGTGATCAAAGTCAGATTCTGGAATGCTGTTCTACATCTGAAACCTTACATCCAAGGGTTGCAAAATGCTTTACAAGAAAAGGATAGGTATTAGTATTTCAATTTACAGATTAAGAAACCAAGGCCCAGAAAAGTGAAGTGTCTTGCCCAGTGAACTTGAAGTGACAGTGGTAGAACTTTAAACAGAATCTAGGTCTCCTAACCTATATTCTTCTCCTCTAACTAGTATACTACACAGTCCATCATGAAAAGAAAAATAGATGGATAAGACAGTAGAGAAACTGTAGTTGTTCTGATATCAGACACTCAAGCACATTGGATGGTTCCAGTAGTAGCAAAGATGATAAACAAAAGAGCAGAACTCTACAAACAATACCGTGAAAGGAATAAAAATAATTTTTCCAGACAAGTCCAATATTTTTTCCACTCTTAAAATATATCTTAACCAATATGACATTTCAGCCACTGTGGTATTTTCAGTATAATTTAGGGTAACAATTACACTGGTCTACAATTTTTGAGAAGTCGTCTGCTTCAGAGATAAAATGTGCTATTTATTATGTATTTTGATGTGCTGAATTCAAATATGACAATTAAAACAACCGATTGGCTACTGTTTCTAAGATATTTAAGTTTTTACATTTTAGGTCTATGTATATTGTGTAGACAGAGTTTTAATCATAAATTGTAAACCTAGGTCTTTTCATGTGTTTATGGTTGATTTACATGATAATATTTCACCTGTCCTGTTTATGTAACACTTTAAAGATCAGCAAAAGGGTTATATAAATAAAATTTATTATGAAACAAAAGGCAAAAAACTATTATGTACATAGTTTAGTCCTATTCAGTGTCTACTCGGCACTTCTTAGCTTGTCTCTTGTATTCATTAAATGGAGCATCTCTTGTCACTGTCCAGCAATAGTCTGCAAGCATTGATGGGCTCCATTTGCCCTGATAGCGTTTCTCCATTGTTGCAATGTCCTGGTGAAATCGCTTGCCGTGCTCGTCGCACACTACTCCACAGTTCGGTGGAAAAAAAATCTAGATGAGAGTGCAAAAAATGTAACTTTAGTGACATGTTGCAACCAAGGCTTTTGTATGCCTTGAGGAGGTTTCAACCAACAACCTGTAGTTGTCTGCCTTGTTGTTTCCGAGAAAATTTATTGCCACTAACTGAAAGGCTTTCCATGCCGTCTTTTCCTTGCCACGCAGTGCATGGTCAAATGAATCATCTCGAAGAAGTTCACGAATCTAAGGACCAACAAAGACACCTTCCTTTATCTTAGCTTCACTTAACCTTGGAAATTTTCCACGGAGATACCTGAAAGCTGCTTGTGTTTTGTCAATGGCCTTGATAAAGTTCTTCATCAGCTCCAGCTTGATGTGTAAGGGTGGTAACAAAATCTTCCTTGATTCAACAAGTGGTGGATGCTGAACACTTTTCTTCTCAGGCTCCAATGACTGTCGGAGTGGCCAATCTTTCTTGATGTAGTGGGAATCTCTTGCACGAATATCCCATTCGCAGAGAAAACAGCAGTACTTTGTGTATCCAGTCTGCAGACCAAGCAAGAGAGCAACAACCTTCAAATCACCACAAAGCTGCCACTGATGTTGGTCATAGTTTATGCACCTCAAAAGTTGTTTCATGTTGTCATAGGTTTCCTTCATATGGACTGCCTGACCAACTGGAATTGATGGCAAAACACTGCCATTATGCAGTAAAACAGCTTTAAGACTCGTCTTCGATGAATCAATGAACAGTCTCCACTCATCTGGATCGTGAACAATGTTGAGGGCTGCCAGCACACCATCGATGTTGTTGCAGGCTACAAGATCACCTTCCATGAAGAAGAATGGTACAAGATCCTTTTGACGGTCACGGAACATGGAAACCCTAACATCACCTGCCAGGAGATTCCACTGCTGTAGTCTGGAGCCCAACAGCTCTGCCTTACTCTTGGGTAGTTCCAAATCCCTGACAAAGTCATTCAGTTCACCTTGTGTTATGAGGTGTGGTTCAGAGGAGGAGGATGGGAGAAAATGTGGGAACTGTGATATTGATGGTTCAGGACCAGAAGTTTCATCCTCTTCCTTGTCTGACTCAAGTGAGAATGGTTCTGGTGCATCAGGAACCGGCAGTCCTTCTCTGTGGGGTACTGGGCGTATAGCTGATGGAATGTTTGGATAATGCACAGTCCACTTTTTCTTCTTTGACACACCTTTCCCAACTGGAGGCACCATGCAGAAGTAACAATTGCTGGTATGATCTGTTGGCTCTCTCCAAATCATTAGCACTGCAAAAGGCATAGATTTCTTTTTCCTGTTCAACCACTGGCGAAGATTTGTTGCACAAGTGTTGCAGCATATGTGTGGGGCCCACCTCTTGTCCTGAGCTCCAATTTTGCAGCCAAAATAAAAGTGATAGACTTTCTTAACCATAGTGGTTATACTGCCCTTTTGTGATGCAAAAGTCACTTCACCACAAACATAGCAGAAGTTATCTGTACTGTTCACACAAGTACGAGGCATCTCTGCTCACTTTGGCTAAACAGAAATGTGTCCCTTTGCAAAATCAAACACTGACAAATAAGAGAGCACGACACTGTATGATTTCTAGAGCTGATATAGGGCAATTTGTTCAGCAGAGTGATGTAAGCTTCGTTATGATTGCATTATCCATGACTTCTAGGAATAATATGATGCAATTCATGTCATGTATGACGCAATACCAGCTTCGGATTGCATCAGCCACCTGGATCACTTGGTAAGCTGAGAGCAATACCAGCTTCGGATTGCATCATTCATTGTTTTGCCTAAAAAGCAAGTACTGTCCAAACCCAGTCATAGATTTATTCATAGATCCAGTCAAAGATGTATTTTAGTCATTTCTGGTTTAAATTGAGATCCCTTCCCTTTATAACTCACTTATCCTCCGTCATTCCCAAGTCAAGGGTCGTATATACTGACCCAATAGCATATCTTGAAAACTAGAGCCAATCAACAATTTTAAGCATCATTTTCATTCTCAGTGACCCAGAATTAGTAAAGTTTGACTATATTTATTTCAGAAGCATTTTGGCTGTAGAGCAGTGTTATCTCATTCCACTAGTATCTCATGAGGATGTTAAACATCATCTACTAAAGTTAGACATTTTTAAATCAACAGGTCCAGATAATTTGCACCCAAGCATTTTTAAAAGAGCTGACTGAGAGCTCGCTGGACCACTAATGTTATTTTTCAATAAGTCTTGGAACTCTGGGGAAGTTCCAGAAGACTGGAAGAAATCTAATGTTTTGCCAACATTTAAAAGGGTAAACAGGATGATCTGGGTAATTATAGACCTGTCAGCCTGACACTGATCCTGGGCAAGATAATGGAGTGACTGATACAAGATTCTATTAATAAAGAATTAAACGGAAGGTAATATAATTAATATCAATCAACATGGGTTTATAGAAACCTGATTTTTAAATGAGATAAAGTTTGATTCATACAGGTAATAATATTGATGTCATATACTAACACTTCTGTAAGGCATTTGACTTGGTATCACATGACATTTTGATTTAAAAACTTAGAACGATATAATATTAAATCACTAATGAAGTTTGCATACAACACCCAAACTGGGGGAGCGGTACGTAATGAAAAGGACAGGTCACTGATACAGAGCCACCTGGATCACTTGGTAAGCTGAGAGCAAGCAAACAATATGCATTTATATACCACTAAATGCAAAAGTATATATCTAGGTACAAAGAATGGAGGCCATACTTACATGATGGGGGACTCTACCCTGGAAAACAGTGACTCTGAAAAAGATTTGGGAGCTGTGATGGATAACCAGATCAATCTATTTAGCTTAACAAAGAAAAGGTTAAGGAGTGACTTGACTACAGTCTATAAGTTTTTATATGGGAAACAAATATTTGATAAAGGGCTCTTCAATGTGGAAGAGAAAGGTATAACATGAGCCAATGGCTGGAAGTTGAAGCTAGACAAATTCAGACTGGAAAGGAGAAAATTTTAAACAGTGAGGGTAATGAGCCATTTGAACAATTTACCGAGGATCACAGCAGACTGTCTATCACCAGCAATTTTTAAAATCAAGACGAGGAGATATGCTCTAAGAATGATTTTGGGGAAGTTCTAGTGTTATACAGGAGGTCAGACGAGATAAGGGGTGGGCAAACCTTTTGGCCTGAGGGCCACATCGGGGAATTAAAATTGTATGGCGTACCATGAATGCTCACAAAATTGGGGTTAGAGTGAGGGAGGGGGTGAGGCCTCTGGTTGGGGGTGCAGGCTCTGGGGTGGGGCTGGGGACAGGGCCGGCTCCAGGCACTAGCCGACCAAGCACGTGCTTGGGACGGCTCCTTGTAAGGGACGGCCAATCTTGGGGTGGCGGGGGGCGCTCGGGGTTTGTTTTTGTTGTCGTTTTTGTTTCAGCTGGGCAGCGCTCAGGGGGCTGGGTTGTTTTTGTTTCGGCGGCATGGCATGGTGCTCGGGGGGTTGGGGGCGCGTTTCAGCAGCACGGCACTCTTTTTTTGCTTGGGGCGGCAAAAAAGTTAGAGCCGTACCTGGCTGGGGACGAGAGATTTGGGGTGCAGGAGGGTGCTCTGGGCTGAGATTGTGGGATTTGGAGAGCAGGAGGGGGAATTAGGGCTGGAGTAGGGGGTTGAGGCATAGGGAGAAGCTTAGGGGTGCAGGCTCCGAGCAGCACTTACCTCAAGTGGCTCCCGGAAGCAGTGGCATGTCCCTTCTCCAGCTCCTACTCAGAGGCGCGGTCAGGTGGCTCTGCATGCTGCCCCATCCGCGGGCACCACCCCTGTTGCTCCCATTGAAGTGCTTAGGAGCCGCGGGGCCATGCTGCAGCTTCCGGGAGCTGCGTGGAGTGGCCCTCGACACTGCGCCCCGGCTGGAGTGCCAGAGCAGGGCCCAGCCGCATAGTGCACCCCCAACCCTGCACCCCGGCCTGAGCGGGGCCGAGAGGCGTGGTGCGGCCCCAAACCCTGAGCCCTGGCCAGAGCAGGGCCCAGATGCATGGTGTGCCCCCCAACCCTTTGCCCTAGCCAGAGTGGGGCCATGCTGCGTGGAGCAGCCCCCGACTCTGTGCCCCGGACGGAGCAGGGCCGCGCCGCGTGGAGTAGCCTCCGACCCTGCTCCCCAGCGGGAGCTCGCGGGCTGGCATAAAATGGCTCGTGGGCTGGATCCGGTCCGTGGGCCGTAGTTTGCCCACTCCTGGAGTAGATGATCACAATTGTCCATTCTGGCCTTGGAATCTATTAAAATTGTTTTAATAATCTGATCTTTTTAAAAATAGTTTTTAAATAAG
Organism: Trachemys scripta elegans; assembly: GCF_013100865.1. Taxonomy (NCBI): domain Eukaryota; kingdom Metazoa; phylum Chordata; order Testudines; family Emydidae; genus Trachemys; species Trachemys scripta. The sequence goes on along the minus strand of NC_048305.1, from coordinate 99,355,612 downwards.
GAACTCATTTTCTGAGATCCTGCTCTGTGAAACATTTATTGCAGGTCTGAAGTCTGAAAACCATATACAATAGTCTGAAGTGCTAATACACTCATTTTTACAGTTTCAACGTGCTTTGTTTTTCAAAAAAAAGAAGGGGGGGGTAAGTTTAAGATTATTTCCATCCTATTTACCAAAATTGCTTTTAAACAATACCGGCCAGAAAACTGGAGGCTATATTTAAGCCAAGCCTTCACATTTTGCATAGGTAAGACTACAGGACTGGGGCACATGTTTGTCGAGGTCACTGTGACATGCAGCTCATTTCTCCTTTTTAGGTTTACGGTTCATTTTCCAGAATGATTTGTAAGGCAGCATAAGTGATCACAGACTAACAATTGTGGTTAGAGTTCTGTTTAATTTTTCCTCCCCACTTATTACATTTAGACACAGTTGAAGTGGTAAGATTCAGAGACACTGATCACATTTCTCCCACTTAAGTTCTCCCCACTGAACCCCTAAGCTTAAAAATGTGAGGAATGGTTATTTCCAGATCCTAAACTATTTTGAGAAATCCAGAATGTCAACTGAGTATGCAATATTACTAACTTCAATTCTCCTTCCCCTTTTGTGTGTTGGATCTCACTCTGCCCATCAAACTCTCTTAATAGAGGAGTCCAATCCTGCAATTGCTATACATCTAAATGTCCATGGGCTTCAATGGGAGCTATGTGTACAAAAGGACTGCAGGATCATATGCGTTTGTGAGGTGGACAATACATGGCTCAATTTTTCCTCTCTTCTTTTATTTGGAATGTTAATTAAAAACCCAAAAGAAGAAGAATTTTCAAAATCCCATTAGCAAAGAAGATTTGTGATCCTCTCTCTGTAGCCCAAGCTATAATTGTCCTGCTTCAAGACTTCTTGCCTGGACACCTTGGTATATTATAAAGTCTTTAAGGTGTACTCTTACCTACCTTCAATTACTTGAGTATTTGAATAATTAAGATAAGAAAAACATATTTTAACTTTACACAACAGAAGGACAAAAAGTAGGAGATACACAACAGACAGAACATAAAAGTAGGAGATGACTGGATATACCCACTTTTCACGTCATTATCTTTCATAACTATTTCTCTCAATATTTGAAAGTTTCTTGGATTTAATTTTAAAGTACAGTTGATACAATACAGAAGACTATGAAAAAATAGCCAGACAAATTATTCAGGAGGGTTTCCTTCTAGAATAGTGTTGTATTGGCATTTCTCTCTCGATCTGCCCCCATTTTTTTGTAGTCTTGGCTATTTATATAAACTCTTTGGATTAAAGATTTACCCATCTTCCTGAGAGATTTACAGAAGACATTTAACAACCTTTTGGGTTCTCCATAAACAAAACAGGTTTCAGAGTAGCAGCCGTGTTAGTCTGTATCCGCAAAAAGAACAGGAGTACTTGTGGCACTGTAGAGACTAACAAATTTATTAGAGCATAAGCTTTCGTGGACTACAGCCCACTTCTTCGGATGCATATAGAATGGAACATATATTGAGGAGATATATATATACACACATACAGAGAGCATGAACAGGTGGGAGTTGTCTTCAACTCTGAGAGGCCAATTAAGTAAGAGAAAAAAAAAACTTTTGAAGTGATAATCAAGCTAATCAAGATAATCAAGGTGACAGCTAGTGATGTTCTGTTATTTTCTTTGTTGGGCCTTGTAGGAGGTGACTTCTGGGTACTCGTCTGGCTCTGTCAATCTGTTTTTTCACTTCAGCAGGTGAGTATTGTAGTTTTCAGAATGCTTGATAGAGATCTTGTAGGTGCTTGTCTCTATCTGAGGGATTGGAGCAAATGCGGTTATATCTTAGAGCTTGGCTGTAGACAAGACTGTGCTCTAATAAATTTGTTAGTCTCTACGGTGCCACAAGTACTCCTGTTCTTATAAACAAAACAAACATTCTACATTTCTCTTCCCTTATCCTTCATTAGATTTACTTGGGTTTGATCCTGCTTTGAGCAGGGGGTTGGACTGGATGACTTCCTGAGGTCTCTTCCAACCCTAATCTTCTAGGATTACTAACAATCGTATAAAAAGAGAATATGTTTTTAAGAGATCTTCTAATTCTTGGGATTTATTCTCCCTGTAAAATTATGCTGCTGTATATGATTAAATTCCCACAACCACTAATTGTTGTCACCAACAGTCTCAAGATTCCCAGTTGAGAATAAGAAACAGAGGAGGATTAAATAAAGACTGAAGCCGAACTGATGCTTTCCATATGCAAGTACCCTTTGCAATGGAGAAAAAGTATTTTTAAAGAAAGTAGAATTATTGTGAATTAAAGTGTCAGTTATTCAGTTACAGTACTGCAAAAACAAAGTTATAACAATACCATTTAAGGAGAATTCTGTCAATCAATTTTAAAGTTTCGCAAACATGAATAGGCTATAACTGGTAAAAAAAATCCCAGAAGCATGGTTGTGATCTGCTGAGGAGATAATAGACAAGAACACCCTGTCTTTAAGAAGCAACTGCTGCTCTCCCTGTGCTTCAGATTCTAATTTGGTGGACTGTAATGTTTGATATTAATTTAAAAACTATCCAATACAAGACAAGCAAGGAGTTAACTTCAAAACAAGAATGTAACTTTATAGTACATCTCCCACAAACTTCAGGATTTGCCTGAACATTTTCTGAAGGCATTCTTGCACCCATAGGAGAAAGAGAGCTGCTCAACCAGCCAGGCACACAATAAAGACTCAGATAGTCTACTCTGATAGACTGAAGATGTGTGACCAGTGTAAAAGGTCTTTGATTTCTGCAGGTCATGGTTTGGTTTGAACCGCATGTTGTCTATTCAAATCAATTCATTCTGAAGTTAAGGATAACTTATGCCTCTCTAGTCCAGCCAATTGTTGTGCCATTTCCTTTCATCCAGGCTATGTGGGACAAGTAACTACCTGAGGCTTCCAAGCCTTTTCATGCTGGCACTTTGTGGTAGTTATAAGTTGAGGTTCATCTAATGGTTCCACCCATTAAAAAAAAAGTGGTTCTTGTCCTGCGACTACCAGACAGAGGTGTAGGCTTCTACAGAAAGAAGATGGATTAGAGGAACTTACTCCTGTTATACAATAAAGGCAAGAAACAGAGGTATGAAATGTAAGCTGAACCTTAAGTACCACTCAAATATTGAGGAAGTCACCAGGCTCACAAGATACAGAACTTGGGTTGAATCAAAGAGGACCAAGAAAGCTTTCAATACTACATACAAAAATCAGATGTACTTAGCCCTTTCAGAGTGTTGAACAGGGCTCAAAACAAAGTAACAAGTTCTTTTCTTTATTTAATCAGGAATTCAGCCAGGGTAAGGCACCAATTACTTGAAACACAGAGTCCTGGGTTATCTATATGGTTGGCCCAGTCTCCAACCAGGTGCAGTCCTACTTAAATCCTGGACTCTGAGAGATACTGTCACCACCTTAGTGGCATTCCAATGCAGCATCACTAGTTATGAAGATAACAAAACAAGGCTCTCTCTCAGGAGTTTATTATGAAATTCCAACCAGTTCCTTGGCCAGCTCTTATTTTACACTAGAGAAGCTTTAGAGGCACAGAAAGTATCAAGAATTATGTTAGCATCATCAAGTAACTAAATTTTATATAAGTAATGACTGGCAAAATGAATACAGGACACTAAATGGCAGTTTTAGGGATAACTAGACATCTGAAAGGTGGTCTGCAGTCCTGAGATATTTCTCCTAGGTGTTAAGATCACATTGCTGTACTCATGGGCACTCCCAAGAATATGCAAATAGCATCCTTATAAATCTCTGCTATAAAGTCCCTCCTGTGATGTAATTTGTCAAAGGCCTTTTGAAAGTCTAAATAAATTATGGAGTTAGGATGTGAGATACAAAGTACTGTCATGGATCAGAAACTGGCTAAGAAAAAAGTTCTATGCTAGGACTGGTGTATAATCTTTTTATTAATCATCAGAAAAGGGATTAGTGAGGAGGCAAAATTTGCAGGTGACAAAACTGTTCAGGTTAGTTGAGACTAGAGAAGACAAAAGCACTTCAGAGGACCCTAACAAAACAGAATATTGTGGACAACGCATACACCTTATTGGGTTATTTACTGATATGTTATTAGAGCAGACTCTCTAAAGGCTAAAAATCTTTCCTATAAAAGCAAATGTGACCCTTTGCAACCTTCATTTACCTTGGAATTCACTCTTGGTACATTGTGCTCACCCTTCAATAAGTTCTCTCAAGCTTCAAACATACGGAGAGAAGAAAATACAACCTTCTATTAACCCAACATTCTGTAGTTTCAAAAGTACATTTATAAAACATTTGTCTGGCCCCAACCTTGGCTTTTACAGAATGAACAACAATGTAATTAATCTGACAAGAAATACAACTCATCTAAATGTTAATGTAGGTTAACAATTATATATTGGAAAAGAGAGAGATGAACCAAGCAACTGATTATGTAACACACCTACATGTAATCACCATTGGCTCCGAGAAAGTATTTCAAATTTAGACTTTTCCCCCAGAGCATAGGAATGGCCATACTGGATCAGACCAATGGTCCATCTAGCCCAGTATACTTTCTTCATACAGTGGTCGGTGCCAGATCTAATGTTAATGCAAAATAGGACATATGTGAAGTGGGGCAACAGTCATCACTGCCTGATGTGACCACACAGGTTAAAATATAGTCTGTCTGATTAAGGGCTTGATCCTAGTCCCACTGAAGTAAGCATCAAAATCCCCCATTGACTTCAATAGCAGGTCTCATATTCCTCAATACTTTTAAGTCCACTTCGAGCCAGAGGTATTTGACTGTGCATATTCTGGTGAGATTCTGCAGATAGTTATGATTAAATGCTGTGGTCTGTACCATTATATAAGTGTTTTTCTTCACTTTCCTGTACATTTTCCCCTACAAAGAAAGGGACAAGATTTTTGTTTAGACGGGTGCTTTACTGAACATGCAAACCACTTAGCATGCATATGAACTGCTTAAGAATGCAAAGATTGACATTGACCACCTATTGTACACTAAGACAATAACACTGTCTGTAGCCAATTAATCCTGTATCAAATCCCCTCCTCCTGTTTCACTCGTGCCAATATATTGGGTAAGTGCTAGTAAATATGAGACCAACCATTTTCAGACACCACTGCAGGGAGTTTGATTGAGACACTGTTGAAGCATTTAACACTTGTGGGAGAGAAAAACAAGTTCATTCTTATGTAAGTTGAAACCAGTTCTGGGAAGAAGAATTGGTCTTTCCTCAACCAGTCCCCCAAGGGACGAGTATATATTATGGAATTTGAATTTTAGAAACACAAAAAAGTCAAAAGAGTAAATTTTACATAGTCACAAGCATATTTCCTGTTCCTTTAAGATAAAACCTGGTGGCCTAGTGGCAATGCCCCAATTTATTCTTCAGCCAGCAAAGGACTTCAAATGCTATGGAAATTAATCTCAGTCCTATGGGAAAGGAGTGCTTATACTTGTAGACAGTTCTCTCTTTTAAGAGTATAACCTTTTCCGTCTTCCTAGAAGTAACATGGGATATTAAAAGTGGAGAAAGTCTCAGGACTCCAACAGTGATGAAGCAGGCTACCTACCCTGCCCCAGCCAAAAAAAGAAATAAGCAAATTTGGTAAGTGTAGGTCCTTCACATGACTGATAGTTTCCAAAGTACTTTTCATACAAACAAAAAACACTTACGTTGTATTTTCCATTACCCAAACAACCCCCCGCCTCTTTTCACTCAGCGAAAATGCATACCTAGCTCCTATGTCATGGATATAATCATGATATTTCTTTGTTGAAGGAATCAAAGCTAATTTCACTAATATAACAAGTGTTAATGAACATAGCATTTGAGAAAAAAGCCTACCGCTACCACTCCTAAACCAGTAATGATAGCTCTGTTTCAGTGACCTACTGCCCCAAATACCTACATGAGTGTGCTGGCAGACCTGATGACATGATTACTGTGGTGTGAAGAATCTCTTCAAGCACGTTTAGTAAGGAAGCCACCATAAACTTCTTTCTGAAGTTGAATTAGTGCTCCAGAGTGAATTACTATGGTTCCAATGCACACAAATCATGTAGTATTCTCATTCATCTCTATAAACGTCAGATATTGAATTAGAAATACTATCTACCATTGCATGGGAAACAATAGCCAGCCTCACCATGAATAGTCAAAGTTGTTACAGTACAGTAACAGATTAGCATTCCAACTGCTCAGGTTTTTAAAAAGGACACCATTCTTACTCTCAGTCTTCTCCAATTTGTTACTCTTCTGGTTCTGTCTTTCAGTTCATATCCTGTCTAAAGACCGGAGAGGTTACAAGTAAATCATACTAAATTTGTTCTGAAGAACATGAGCTTTAGGACTTCGGCCGAATAATGAAAGTATCTAAACAAGTTAAGTGTTCATTCTTCAGAAAAGCATGAAAAACAAAAGATAATACAAGCAAGGTTTTGGGAGCAGACAGTGACAATCACAATAACCAAGCCAAAGAACACTAAGCGTACAATATGCTTTTGTAGTCTCTCTTGATATTTCATTTCTAGTGCTAATTATATCAACAAAACCATTTGTGCTGCAAACCAAAACGTTCAGTTACCAGTCCCAATGCTATTCCTGTTCCCTAGCAGCACCAGAGCTGTAAAATGTAGGGCTGAAGCAGTAAGCAGGGAAAGAAAAGCTATTATATATGTTAGACTCATAAGTATAAATTTCAATACTTTAAGATTCTCTACAGTTCTTTCTTTTCAGAAGTTCTAAGCTTGTGCTGTAGCTTTTAACCTTAAAAATAATCTTTATACACACAGGAACTAATTAGAGATCAATTTTTTTCATCCATAGACAAAATGTAATCTGTACTATCATCCCTGAAATCCTAACGAAAACACTTTAAATGGTTTGTTGGTGTGGGGTTAAATTGATTTTAAAAAGGAAAAGTCTGGTTTCTGACAGCACGCCCTTTAAATACTATGCTCTGCATTTTATTTGCGTCAGGTGTTTTGTTTTTTTAAAATGCGGAGTTGGAAAAATCCTTATACTTTTCATTTTTATAAGATCTTTTCAACAAGGGAAAAACTATACACAAAGTGCTATCAAATGCACAAAAACTGAAAAATGGAAAGAGGGAGTTTACTATATTTCTTTCAGTTTTAGTAATATTAGGTGTCACTTGTAGCAATACTAGGTTCAAAGTTTTCAGACAAGGGTGACTTACAAGTTGTCCCTTTTAACAAAACTGGAGTTTTATGGACAATTGCTAGAGTGCTAAACTGTAAACCCTGGCAACTGCAAAATTTTTGAGGGAATATATATATTATTATATATAGACATATATTAGTCTCTTCAAATGATTATTCCCTCAAAAATTTTGCAGTTGCCAGGGTGAGTGTGAGTGTGTGTGTGTGTGTGTGTGTATACACACACACACAATCTCCAAGTAGAGTGACGGTTTAGACAGCAAACTCTTGCCCCAACTGATTGGAAAAATAATGGATAGTAAGCCACAGGAGAAACACACCACACTACATTCATGCAATATTGTGGTTAGAAAGTTTCATGCACGTAAAAATTAGGAAAGAAAGAATGTGCAGTTATGATTCTACAGGAACTAATTCAATCATACTGCAGATTCTGTATATACTGAGGCAGCATAGTTATCACAGATAGCAAAAGAACAACATATTGTAAAATGAAGGTAATAAATAATGATCCTCCTGTGAGGTAAGGATGAGAAGCTCTGTGTATTGGATATTATTATTAGGGAGGGCTATCTTACAGTTGCTGTAGGAATGAAAAATATGAGTAGTCTGGCTTGTGTATAGATGGTTGAGATTTCAGGGAATGACTATTTACAGAGAACACTTATTTTATTGTATATGTCTGATGAGGAACGTTGGTCTCATCCTGCATGTTGAAGTCTCTCCTTCTCATACTCTGGCTCCCCTTCCAAGAGTACTGTGACAGGAAACCCAAAGAACTCCCTCTTGTGGGGATACACAAAAACACGGAAGAGGGAGGCAAAAATGGGAACTGGACAAGAGGAGGATCTGCACAATGACAAGAAAGAGGTCTTTGGTGGATTTGTCATCTCCAAGACAGCTTCATGGATGGTAAGCAGCTTTTTGACTCTTTGCTAGATCTAGACAGAAAATTCCCAGGGGCCCTTCTGTTTTTCCAATATCCTCACTGGAGAAAATGTACCTAGGTACCTAGGTACTTCTATTGCTCTCATGGCCTGGTAGATGAGCACGTCACAAATGTTAATGAATTTATATTCACAATATCCTTTGGCGGTAAAGAAGCATTACTCCCACATCACAGTTTAACTGAGGTGAAGATTAGGTGACTTGCCAAACATTACACAGAAAATCTGCAACAGAGATAGGAATTGAATCCAGATATCCTTAGTCCTTGTAATGTATTAAACATAAGACCAATCCTTCCTCTCAGGAAGGAAAGCTAAGGACGCCAATTCTATTAGGTCTTCAGTGTCCTTGGTAGAAAGTTTTTTCTGCAGGGCTGCGATTGAGAGGTATTGTCCAGCCCCCACTATAAGCAGCATGGTAGGAGTAGGAGGGAGTAGGTCTACACTCCAGTTACTTTTGATATAGGAGGCTGTTTCAGCTAAATTTACGTTACAACAGCCCTGAGGTAGCTCAAATTTATACCAAAGGCTGGTGTCAGAATACAGGAGGTGCAGAAAATGGCTTAAAGACATCTCTTCCCACCTTTCCTCTACCCCAGATTCCTGCACTGATGATAGCTTGACTGTAACAGAATCTGGCCCAATGTGTCAATACATAGAAAGCTAATTAAAAATAAAAATAAAAATTCAAAAACCAGCATCTAGTCTTCTTTTAAGCTGAAAACACTGTTTGGAAAACAAATGTACTTTCTCAGTTATAACTTCAGCGTGATACAGTGTGTGTGGACTTACTAGTAAAACAAGAAAAGGTTCTCTGATTTTATTTTTAATAATCCCAGCAGGAAACTAACAATGTGGGTTTCAGTTAAATTACGGGAACATACTATTTGTCCTTACATAATTATACCAAGACCCATAAGAAACAGTTTAGTAATCTAAGCATCATGTTTATCTAGACGATATTCTAAGTATCTAGGATCCATGGAATTGCAGGTTCCAATTCCATAAGGATTTACTCAGCCTTTTTTTTCCCCGTATCAGCCTCCAGCTAATAGGAGCCCAACAAATTTGAAGACACCCACCCCTTCCAGCTGCTGGTAGGGAGGAGAAGCATTCTCTCCGCATGCTTCCCATTCATGCCCTGCAATGTCCTGGGTGCTATAAGGGTAGGTTGTGGATTTCTGTTGCTCTACCTCCATCCAAGAGCCTTTCATCTGCTGACATAGGAGTTTTCAGAGTAGCAGCCGTGTTAGTCTGTATCCGCAAAAAGAACAGGAGTACTTGTGGCACCTTAGAGACTAACACATTTATTGGCGCATAAGCTTTCGTGGGCTACAGCCCACTTCTTCAAAGAGAGTGTATTTCTGCTATTCCAACTTTATTTAAACTTTCTCAAGCAGCAGCACCAAAGTGAAATTTACCTAACACTTTCACTGATGCCCCTGGGGTTCTGAATAGCTGCAGTGAAACTGACAAAATTCTGAAGCTTGAGAAAAGTTTAAGAACAGCAACAGAAGCACTGGATTTGTCTTGTCTGCAGATTTTGGAGGTAAGCACTGCTTCAGTTATATGTGATTCACCTTTGGATATTTATCTTTGCAACCAGAAGGACTAGAATTTTATTTTATTTAGCAATAGATGAGAGCTGAGATTCTGAGGAAGTTGGGGATACTTTCCCAAAATATTTTTTTTACTCAAGATGGACAAAAGGATCTTTTAAGATTTGCTCAATTACAACTGGTAGGACTAGGCCCAGTGTTACACCACATCTTTTCATAGAGAGCAAAAAGTACACAGAGACTTCAAGTACGCCTCTACCCAGATAGAACGCTGTCCTCGGGAGCCAAAAAAAATCTTACTGCGTTATAGGTGAAACCGCGTTATATTGAACTTGCTTTGATCCGCCGGAGCGCGCAGCCCCGCCCCCCCGGAGCGCTGCTTTACCGCATTGTATACGAATTTGTGTTATATCGAGTTGCATTATATCGGGGTAGAGGTGTATATTCGTTCTGTATATGAACTTCTAGCTGTGAGGAACACAGGTAACACCAGCTGCTCCCTACAATCAAACCTAGGGTGACCAGACGTCACCATATCTAGGCGTTTGTCCCGATATTTTGCAGTACTCTGCTTCGTTTTTTTCTCCGCCGGTGGCACTCCGCTTTTTTTGTTTTGCTGCGCCAGTGACCTTCCCCCCACATGTGTCCCGTTATTTTCTTCCTCTCATCTGGTCATCCTAATCAAAGCACATATGAAAGAAAACTTCCATATCAATTTGTGACTACTAGACAGTTTGCACAGTGAACACAGAATAATAAAAAACAAATGTAGAAAACTATCAAGAGGTTTGTTTTTCTTTGAGTGTAATAATAATAATTATTATTATTATTAATAGAGATATTCTTATCTCCTAGAACTGGAAGGGACCTTGAAAGGTCATCGAGTCCAGCCCCCTGCCTTCACTAGCAGGACCAAGTACTGATTTTTGCCCCAGATCCCTAAGTGGCCCCCTCAAGGATTGAACTCACAACCCTGGGTTTAGCAGGCCAATGCTCAAACCACTGAGCTATCCCTCCCCCCTGTAATAGTTTGCAGGGGTTTAATCAAACACAATCTGAAGTCCTCTTATGCTATATGTAAATAGCAGTGTTCTCTCAACACATCTTACTTCAGTCAAGATGAGAGACAACAAGAAACCTCAGGTCCATCAATGCCCTCCTCCCATATCATCACGTGGTAGTACATCCTACGTAGCATAGGACCACCTAGTACTAATTGGCAAGTCCAACAATTCTCCAGGGAACATTTAAAAAAAGACAACAGCCAGGTCCTGGGTCAGGTCTACATTACCAGCACTTTATTAGTGTAGCTATACTGGTACACATCTCTTCACATCCTTGACTGACGGAGCCATGCCGGCAAAAGTTTGTAATGCAGCTCTAGCCTCGGTTACATTAAAGTCAGTGGGAGTTTTGCAACTTACATTAAACTAAAATTGGCCAGTGTGCCTTTGGAGCAATTCTTTCTAGACCCCAAATTTCAGAGATGATCAACAGGGATGGGCTTGCATTTGTGTCAATCACCTACTTGCAAACAGAGTCAGTAGCTGAGCTCCACAAGAGGTTCAGACTGTTTGCCGCTTAGATCACACTAATGCTATGCAACATCCTACCCCTGGAAACCTAGAGGAACTCTCTCTGGGGCCAAAATGGCAGACCTATCATTTTTTTGATGAATAAAGTTGTTACACAGAAATACTGAATACCAAGAGAACCATATCACCCACCAGCACCTGTGCTTTTAAATTCAGGACATTCCTTTTTAATTTGATTGTAAGTTCTTAATTAAACTATAAACTATTCAGAAGAGGGACCAGCTTTTACTCTGTGTTTATATGGGGCATCCCAATTCTGACTGAAGACTCTAAATTATATTATTTGTGTTATTGTAGCTCTTTAGGTAACCCAGTCATAGATCAAGGTCCTGTTGTGTTAGGCAATTTAAAATAATATTTTCCATTTCCCACATGAACTGGAGATATGCCCTGTATTAGCTCCTTTAGCAATGCATATCCAATCCCCTCTTTAATGAATTTATGCTACCTACTTCAAATACTAACTTTTTGCAGTTTGCCCCATATTCCAGTCACATAGTGAGTGAAAAAATTCTGAATTGCATTTATGACAGTAATTAACACTGGTACATACTTAAATTTACTACCATGCATGATCCCACTGAGGTCAATGGTACTACTCACAGCATATAAAGTTAAGCATATACTTAGTCTTTGCAGGAACAGGGCCTAAAAGTACACCTCTACCCCGATATAACGCGACCTCGGATATAACGCGGTAAAGCAGTGCTCCAGGGGGGACGGGGGCTGTGCACTCTGGCAGATCAAAGCAAGTTCAATATAACGCAGTTTCACCTATAACGCGGTAAGATTTTTTGGCTCCCGAGGACAGCGTTATATCGGGGTAGAGGTGTAACAGGCTAGGCAGGGTGCTTATGTAGCCTGTTTGCATTCATGCATCCTTTTCATTCACCCTGTGATGTACAAATAACCTCATTTATATCTTCTTAGAGAATTACAAGTTTAGATACTTTCTCTTCATAACATGTGCCTTCTAAAACTATTTGAGTAGTCCTATTCTTAGCTACTGTTATCAGGTTTTAATCTAACCACATGTAAATCTCACAATCACGTAACTAAAATAATACAAAAAAATAGTGCTGTAGGACACAAAAGTAGTTAGAACAACCATAGTCAAATGGAAAATTAAATGTAAAGTATCGGGTGCTCTTCCCATTGAAGTCAACAACACAACTCCCATTGACTTCAGTGCAGCAAGATTACGCCCTATGTGTCTCATGAAAACACCCAATGATAAAAATTTCTGAGTCCAATGGAGAATTTTTGTGGGGATGGGAGCCCTTCCGTGTTAAAAATAATTATGATAGTGACCTCTGCTTGGTAATTTTTTTAAAGAGGTTTGAAAAACAAAAATCCCCTCCCAATTTAGCAAACACTAATTGAACAGAATTGCAAATAATTGTTTTAATAGTTTCCAGTGTATATAATGTATTATAACTAAATATCTTGCACTACTATGCTCAAGGATGAGAACAATATTTGTTAGTTACAAAACAAAGAAAATATAGCAGAGACAGCATACAAGATTATTTTGGTTCTCTCCCCCCTCCCCCAAAATGGCTTCTGTTTTGTTTTTTATTAAGTTGTTGGTGAATGACTAGCAAATTTAAAACAACACTAGATATTTAAAACAAAGCTGTCTCACCAATTCCTAGCATTTTAGAGATGCAGGTCAAATTTGGCATAAAAATTATTGACAATGTCCCTTTAACTAATGTAAACAGTATCATGCCATGGGAAGCAGGAAAAATTAAAAGAGGGCCAGAAACACAGTAGGTGGCTACTGAAATACAAAAGACAAATGAGAGGCTAGGGAAGAAAGGGTGATTTAAGAAGAAGAAGAAGAAGAAGTGCTATATAAGTGCAAAGTAGTAGTATTAAAATCTGCAGAGTGTATATGAATTAAGCGTTCTGTTTTACGACTCTGGTAGGATGCACAAACCAAGGCCCCAATCCTGCAGTTGGATTCACACACATGATCCTCGCAGCACCATGGAGTTCCAGCAACATCAATTAGGTTCTGAAAGTTTCTGCCTACACGGATATGATAGCAGGCCTGGGGCCCAAATTCATTTTCTGTGGTATGTGGGGTTACCAGAATCCTTTGAAGGAATTACAGCTTAATGACATATAATTGGGGGTATGTTATTCCTTACACTGTACTGTTCACTCCAAATATCAAAAAAATTGAGGTTACCTGTAAAGCTGTTTATTAAAATTTCAAAGTAGATAAACAAGTATCAATGTCACATAGTCAAAGTCCGATGAAAGGAAAATATCCACGCATCATCCCTTTAAGAACATGACCCAACATGTCACAGCAATAAACAATAATAGATTGCTTACTCTTATTGTTATTACCACCATAGCAATTAGGAGTCCTACCCCAGGACCAGGGTCTCATTGTGCTAGGCACTGTACAAACAGAGAACAAAGAGATAGATTGTAAACTCTTTGGGGCAGAGACTAAGTATAAGATAAGAGACAGACAGAGGAGTACAAGGGAACAGTGAGACAGAATTGGTCAGCATGACAGGCAGTGGTCTCAGCACACCAGCAGCCTATTTGTTATCAAGTTTTTTTGTAGGTATCTCAGCAGAGGAGAATATTTTTTAAAGACACATTAAATTATATTTGTTATGATCAAATAATTCTTATTAATGAATATCTTTATGAATGTATGTGTGTACACATGTATACACACGCATTTAAAAAGAAGAGTAAAAAAAAGCTTTTTTTTTAAATAAATAATAGATATAATCACCAAATGAAGCTATGTTCCTAGTGAACTGCTCAATCTTTTTAAATTTAGAGGTAAAGGCCTAGGCCCCAATCCTGAGAGCTAATTTAAGGTCTTTCCATGCACCAAACAATAGACATGGTTTAAGAATTTAAAAAAAAAAACATACACGAAACAAATACATGCAAGACAATGGAATAAGACACATTTACAAGTTGTTTCACACATACACACACACACACACTCAGAACCAATTTCAGTTTACTGTATCCTTTAAAAAGGAGAAGGGAGAGAAGTAAATGCCTGTTTTCTTGTTCATGAGGAAACAATATAGAAAAATAAAGCTACTACACTGAACTGATTAACTAAATACCTGCAAACCTGTTAAATATCACTTTCAATTGGAAACACTTGCTTTGGAATTGAGATTAAGGTATTCTGGGCATTTTTTTTTAAACTTCCTTGTATGGTGAAAGACTTCCCAGTGAACATTTCTCTCTCCACACACACACACACACACATATATATATTTCTTCATTCTTATTTTAAAAAAAACTTCCTACACATTAAAGCTATCACAGGTGGAGGCAGCCATGGTCCCAGTGTGCTTAATGTTTACTTTATGATGGAAATTAGTACCCATCTCCAGCACAGCAAGTGGCCTATTGACAGCTAAGAGGTTACACACAGTGACCATTGGGAGAAGAGAAGTTTTGTATCCTCCAGGATTTTGCCTGGACTGGGCGAGCTGGGCTATCGCTTGTCTGAGGTTCGGGAATGGGGGCAGGGAGGAAGGTGCCTTTCTTAGCTGCGCGTTTCAAAGGCGTTTCAGAGACACCCCTCGAGTTCTGGGAGCAGGGCAGATGTTACAAGGTAAAACAAACGAGCGAACAGCTGCTGGGGGGGTGGGCTCCCCGCCCGCAGAGCCGAAGCCTGGCACCAAGAAGGGGTGGCACAGAAATAGGGAGAAAGAAGAGCAGAGGGGGGGGAGAAGGAGAGAGGGGGGCGGGGGGGGGGGGGGGGGTGAAAGGTACCTGAAAATCTGCCAGGATCATTTCTCTGTCCATGTTGGACGCCATTGCAGCCGGCCGGGTCCCCTGCTCTTGTCTGCACTGTGCACCTGGAGCCTGCTGCCGCCGGGGACCGGGGATGGGAGGCTAAGAGCTCATGTGAGCTCCGAGCCGAGACAATCCCCCTGCCGCTCCCCCGCTCCTGGGGCCGCTCCTCGGGCTCGCTCCGGCGTCGGAGAAGAGGGGGGGTCCCCGGCGGGCGCGGGCGGGAGGAGGGGGCTCGGCTCGGAAGGGGCAGGGGCGCAGCCGGCCCCTCTGAGCAGCGCCCTCCGCTGCCGTGCCACAGAGAGGAGGAGGCAGCGCTGCTTCCTCCCTGGCTCGCAAAGCGTCTGTCGCACATTTTGCCTGTCATTGAGGTCGCAAAGAGATGCTTTGCGGCTGCCACGTGACCCTCCTGTCAAGCGCCCCGGCGAGAAGAAAAGCCGGGGGGGCGGGGGGAGGGGAAGGAAGGGGGAGAGCGGTTGTGTCTTTCCGGCTGGCAGGGGCAGCGCCGAGCCCTGGCGCTGCTGCTGGGCCGAGGGGAGCTGGGGCCCCGGGCGTTGCACAGCTGGGAGCGGGGCGCGGAGCCGCCAGGCCCAGGGAACGCTGCAAAGGTGGCCCGGCTTTGCGCCACGCCGCGGGGGGAGCCGCGAAGGGATTGCAAGGGTCTCCCGCTGCAAAACACACCCCGCAAACCCGTGCCGCGCCGCGGGGAGTTTAGAGCCGGCCTTAAAACCAGTCCCCATCACAAAGGAGGGAGTCGCTCACTCCAGACCAGGGAATAAAGCTTGGTGTGTCTAGGGGCCACTTGGCCCACGTTTAGGCCTTTCCTGAAGTCATGATCCGCTTCGTTATGCAAGGAAACGTCGCCCTGCAGTCCTACGTCTCAGTCGGCACTGTTGAGGGAAGCCCTGGGGGTGCCAGGGTTTTAGAGCCAGAAGCTGGATGAGGTAAGAGCTTGTATTGGACTAGCTTCTATAGGTGAGAGAGAGAAGCTTTGCCGCTACACCGAGCTTGCCTTCAGGTCTGGGAAAGGGACTGATAGGGTTACAGATACATACAAGATGATACAGCTAGTTCAGCGTCTGTTCAATCTTGTATTTAGCTGTGACGCTCGGAGGACCTTTCCCAGACCTGAAGAGGAGCTCGGTGTAGCTCCAAAGCTTCTTTCTCTCGCCTACAGAAGCTGGTCTAATAAAAGCTATTACCTCACCCATCTTCTCTCTAAGTCTCGGTGTCATTGGAGGGTTACAAGTAGCTCCCATTGGTTATGAATGACTGCTTTCTTTTTCAATGAGATTCAATATCTTGGTTTATTTTAACTTCATCCATTCTGCGTGGCATTTTGACATAGCTTTATATTAATGACAAATATTATTTCACTTTTGAAACAATTGCTCATCGGTATGATGATTGGGCTATTTCTTTATACATATTTTCTGGCAATCACTAGTTTGACCTGGATTACCTGTTCCCATCTAGCATGACAAAGACCTAGGTGTATTTATGTTGTGAACTATACTGTGTGTGCCTGAATTAAGGTGTAACTCAATGAAGCTATGAGTCACAGGATGAAACATCAAATCATTATTGTCCCATTGAGGCCTAAGCAAGATACCATTTCTCCCTCCAAATACACTCCCATATGGAAATGCCTCTCTCATTGTTTTAGCTATCTGTTGTGTTTATAATTAATGCAGGACTGAGATAGTTTTGCCTTTCTGTAACACAATATCTAGTTGCTTTGTATATAAACAGATTGTTACTGATAAAACAGGTGCTTTCATTGTGACATATATAAATATAGTGATTCAGCTCCAAGCCAGATTAATTGTTCCTTAAACATAATTTCCTTTTCCTTTGATAATACATGATTTTTTTTATACACTGGGCAAACAGTGTCTTCCTTTTAATGAAAAAAAATACAAGGGATGGCTAGATGCGCAAGATTCATTTCTCAGTCCTTGTAACTCCTCTCATATGGGAAACAACCAATTTGTCATAGGTTTATGATCCAACAGATGTTAATATACATAATAGCCCTTACTCTTAGGTTACCCACAACAGTACTTTAGGTCTCAGCTCCATTACATATAATCACTAAATATTATGAAACAAGCTTATGCAAATCCTAGTTTTCAGTGTTGTTTGTTATTTTTAAATATATGTCCCCTAATGTTTTCCATCTCTCCTCTGGCTATATACACAGTTTGACTCTAATTGGCTAATTAATCCAACTTGTTTTATTACACGCTCTACATAATTTCTAGTTACTTCGCTGACACCTAAGGTCAAACACAGAATCAATCACACAGCCTTCCTAACATTAAACGATAGACAAGATCTACATTACAACATATCTACGATTCTAGATATTCTTTTCTATTCTAAGATATATAGAGTTAGTTCTTGACTGATTTTATTTTCGCGTTTGTAAGACGATATATACAAGCCTGTTCGGAATAGATGTGCTTCCTGCTGATCATCGGGAAAATAATGGCAGGATTGATACTAACAGGGAGGAAGGGGGAGAGGAAAACAGAGAAAGAATAAGTCACAATGGAAGCCAATAAAGAAAAGGAGGGTGATTTAGGGAAATAAACATTACATGCAAGTTACGAGCTGCAGACGAACATCGAAAAGTTTAACTGTATCTGTCTGCAGGTTAGACCATTTGCTCACAAGAAAGCGGTAAAATAGCAGGACATAGAATTATTAAGGCACATTGCTAGATGCTCATAAGAACGGTGATCTTTATGATACATTTGGCTTGTTTCATATACTAGACAATCGTTTTATAATTTCAAGGTGAACTATGACAATATCAAAGCCCTACTTGTGCTGGAAAGCAAAATATGTCATTCAAATTGGATATTCTACTTTGTCCTACTCCTGTTCCAATTCATGTTGGCTGGGTTTGCAGTAAAGATTTACTACACGTTGTTCATGTAATAATTCTAGTTTAACTTTACAGAATTTATAGATGACACAGCTATTACTGCCACACTATCTCCTTTTTCCACTGCTTGACATTACAGACTATTCTGTACTCTATACGCTATGTGGTTCAATACCAGAGACAGTATAGACTCAACTATAAACCAATCTACCCACATATTACGACAGAGTAACTATAATAAAGGCTGAAAGGCAAGTTTTGTAAATTGGATTAAAGCCAACTATTTTCTGTCAGTAATTTAAAATTGTGGTTTAGTAAATAGCGCTGCAATATTACTCGCGGCCATCAGCTGTAGTCAAAGGTTAGTTACCTGGTACTTATCAAAGCAATATTTGAAGCGAAAAGTATCCATCTTAAGTTAAATAAAGAGCAGGATCGGGGCCAAAATGAGAAAAAGATGAAAAATACTAAACCTACGTTATGTCACATGCAATCCAGATTACAATAATATAAACAATTTAGTTTATTCTCCTCACAACTCTTAAATGAGCCCCAAACTGGGCGTTTCCTATACATACTGGACAAATTATAAATGGTACCTGGAAGGTAGGGAAGTCAGGTGGGTACATGTTTGCAGTACTCCGTGCGATGTCCGATGATGATATCTGTGTGCAGAGGGTTTGGGGGTTTACTGTTGTGTTGGACTCTGATACAGCTCTTTCTGTTTTATAAGATATGTCTCTTTATAATTGCTAACAGTAATTAATTACAAACAACATGCTCCTTCCTACAAACATTTTAAAAGGACATACAAGGCATCAGGTGGTATGGTGCAACTTTTCTGGTTGGTCAATTTCAGCTGCAAAATAAAAAGAGGCCTTCACTGTCTCAAAGTAAACTATTTTTGTGACTATGACCAGTCACTTCTGTTAGCTGAAATTATTAACAAAAGAAGGATTCTTCTTCTTTGTGTCGTATGCAAAGATTAGTAAAAGAATATAATATCTATGGGTCAACTTCTGCAGTGACTTAACCTACATATAATTCAATTAAAGTTAATAGACTTGAACTGGGTGTAAGTCAGCGCAGAATGTATTTGCAATCTACCTAGTGCAACACCCTATTCTAAATAATATTGTAATATAATGCCTGTTTTCAGAAAACCAGTGTTATTGAAAACATACATTTCTGGAATTAACCGTGAAGGTAGTTAAAAATCACACTTCTGCCTAGAAAATTGTTACCCCCTATTGTTACTTATAACACGTAGGTTTATTATAACAGAATTTTAATAAAGTATTTGCTCTTTTTTCATCCTGTTTGCTTTGTGCATTTGACAACAATGTGAGGATAGTCAATTTGACTATGTCCTGTGCTATTCACTGTAACAGCCCGTTCATCAGCTTCCCTTGTTGCTTGTGTCAGTTTTTCACAAAACAATAGGGAAAAGAAAAACATTTTCAAAATAGGAAAATGTGACTGTGAAGCCACAGAACTTTGCCCGGAGACTCAGAACCCTAAGCAGTACTTCTAACTACTTTTAACTTGCTTTTTGACTACCTATATTTCATATTGACATGTCCCTTTAAAAACAAATTATATTTCTAGCATTAGGCATCTAAATCAGGCCCTGGACTTGCGCTGCCTACGCATACAAAGCTTGCATTGTTGTCAATGGGAGTTTTGCCTAGTAGGGAATGCAGGATCGGCTCCTTTAATGATCTGATATTGTTTCTAAACACTTCCATTCACAACATCTATTGAGTTAGCCAGAGTGTGTATTAAAATGAACGTTTTGCTTATGCATGGAAAATAGATTGACAGATTATTTATCAAAGGAACATATTAGGTATACTTATGTGGGAGTCCGGAAACTGACGCCGAAGTACAGCCTACTTTTCAGAGCGATGACCTGTGTGGAATTCAGGCTTCTCAGGCTCACCGATTTTAGAGCAATTCAGTATTTAAAATCATTTACAATTCAAATTATTTTAGTCACCTCTGGCAATAAAATCCTCACGCCCTCTCATCGCTACTTCTTTCTCCTTTGACATACAAGTGGATCCCGCATTTCTTCCATTATAGTCATGTGTATT
The DNA here is from genome assembly GCF_013100865.1 of Trachemys scripta elegans. NCBI lineage: Eukaryota > Metazoa > Chordata > Testudines > Emydidae > Trachemys > Trachemys scripta. The sequence goes on along the minus strand of NC_048305.1, from coordinate 99,335,484 downwards.
TTTCACTGAACAGGGCACTTTTCAGTTTGTCGAGGATGCTAGAGACAAGAGCAGCAAAGGTTTCTGCCCTGGATTATTGCAGTTCACAGTTAGAATAATTTGACATTGACCCTTTAGCCATGACCTTGTCCTGTGAGGACCTGGAAACTGCCTCCTTTCGGGATGAGAGCTACACTCTGTTGGCCCGATGCTGCTCTCATTGACTTCAGTGGCAGGTCCCACATTTACCTGAATGAGAAAAAGGACCGGGCCCGGTGACCCTTCTATGGACTGCGCACTTGAAGGCTGCTATGAACATGAACCTCTGTCCTTAACTAGTGTCCTGATATTACAGCAAGAGAGTGTGGCAAGAACGGTGCCTGTTGCTACTTCAGCGGAAGGCAAGAGACTACAGCGTGGGGTGCCAGCCCCCAGACACATTTCCACAGCCCTGGGGTCCTACACATTGGCCCTGCCGCAGTGTCAAGGGAAATCTCCTCTTTAGGCCTCACCAGCGGCCCTCTTGCAAGCAATCTGGGGGTGGGTGGGGGGTTGTTCCTCTGGGGCATGATTTTAACCTTGGCTGCCACACGAGAAACAAGAGGCTGAGTGTGCAAACTGCCGCTCAACGCTCTGCCCCGGGCTGCTGGGGCCTGCGCGGTGCGCAAAGGCGAAGGGGAGGGTGTGCGCCGACACAGGCCTTCCCGCTCGCCTGGCGGCGGGCACAGCAACTCCGCCGGGCCTCCTTAAATCTCTGCCGTTAAAATGTGGGCGGGTATTTCAACTCAAAAAGCGCTCAAATTTTTTTTCTTTTCAAAAAAAGCTGATGAGGTGAAAACAGGAGAAGGGCAAAGACAGAGACAGAAACCGGCCGGGTGTCGGGGGCGCCACAGAAGCCGCGATTGTCCGGGCAGCCGGCGGCGGGTTTGGCGGATCCTGGCGAGGAGGAAAGTAGCTGCTGTCACTGAGGCGGCGGCTGCTTTGCAGGGCTGGGACCGGGGCACAGCCGGTGAGCGGCCGCGGCAGCCGCTCGGCGCAGGGGAGCCGGCCCGGCGCTTCCCTGCTTCGGCGGGGTCTGGGTCGCATCGCAGCCCAAGCAGCGCCCCGGAGAGCCGCTGCCTCCCCCCGCTCGCTGCGGAGAGCGAAAGAGGAGCACCCCGGTCCGCGGAGCCCTGCGGCACGGAGAGCCATAGGCGGGAAGGGCTCACCCCGCGGCTGGCAGCTGTAATGCCGCCGTGTACCTCGGAGATCGCCCCGGCCGGCTAGATGGAGCAGACGCCGCTGCTGGGCTTCTCCCCCTTTCCGTGAGCCCTGGCGGAGGCGCTGGCACCGGCATGCAGCCGCCCTCAGACAGCCACAGGACCCGGTGCCCTTCTGAATGCACCGAGCCACCATTGCTGGGGGCTGCCGAGCCTCCGCCTAGGGCGGCAGCCGCTGGGGACCACGAACGCGTCCTCTGCCGAGGCTCTGCGAGGAAGATTTGTTCTGCTGCTGAAACCGAGACACGTCAGGGTGAAGGCAGCTAGTGTGTGAGCTGTGCCACGGATCAGCCTCCCGCTGTCTCCCTTTGGCTTTTTCTTTTTTTGCATACTTGGCTTGGAATAAACGCAGCTGCCTGCGAGGAAGGGGGGAACCCCAACCGATAACGGAGGCATACGGCTTAAGAAGATTTCTCTGCGAAGTTGTTCCCGCTGAGTCTCAAATCTCGACTTGAATAAGGGTGGGTTGTTTTCTTCTTCAGTCTGAGTTAGTCTCCTAGGTATGTGTATATATATGTTATATGTAACACATATAAGATATTACATATTAATATATTTCCCCTTTAAAATGGCCCAAGTCCATAATGTGAGTTACTCTACGTGTAGAAGCAAAGAAATATTCTTTCAAGTGGAGCTGCAGTTTTGCTGAATAATCACGTGTGAATTTAGGGGCGGGCTCTTGGCAAGCAGTTTTTTACGAGTATTTACTACAAGGTCTACTCCAGAAGATTAACCATCCCAGTCCTTCTGTCAGTCTCCGATGTCATGCCTGGTTAAAAAAAAACCCAAACTCACCTTTTTTTCGATCGTCAGTCACCCTAAAGAATGGCCGAGCCTTTGGGGAACGAGTTGGCGTCCGCAGCTGCAAGGGGGGACCTAGTGCAACTTACTAATTTGTTGCAAACGAATGTAAACGTCAATGCCCAAAATGGATTTGGGAGGACTGCGCTGCAGGTTGGTATCCAGAGAGAGAGAAAATATTTCATCACTGCTACCTACGTGACCCGGGTTGCTGAAAGACAACGTTCTAAATAGGCTGGTGTAACAAAATTTCTGTATTTTTTTAACCTAGTTGGTTGCCATATTTTATAACTTTAGTGGCTCTAACTCCCTAAAATGACGTACTTGAAATACAACTGGCCAAAAACCATTATTTTAAACGGGGATCATCCCCAATATCAAATAGACTGTGAGTTTAATCCAATTTTATTATTGGGGGAAGGGGAAGGAAGGCAAAGAAAAGGTTGGCGAGATGAAAAGAAACCATCCTAGCTGAGCACGGTTTCATAGATTTGTAAACACCTACGTATTATGATTTGAGGTTTTGTGTTGTTTTTAAAAAACATACGGTAGAAAAATACATGAATGTTCTCGATTATTTGTTCTGGAGTGGATGGTACTTTTCCTTTATACGGTGTTTGTGACGAATGACCTTTCTGCATTTGGACACATGCTGCACAGGCACTGAGTACCTTTTAGATGTACATTAACAGTTCGACGAATGAGTTAGAGTTCAGTCTGAATCACTTGCCTATCCATTCATAATGAAGGCTGAATAAAAGTAGTATTTTCAGACCGGACACTAGTGGATGAACTCAAGATTTCATTTCGGAGGCTATACGATTGTATGTCCTAATTTACTGTATTTAGATTTAGAGGCAGTAGTTGGAACTGATCCAACCGCTAAATATTGGAATTGGTTAATTTTTTTTCCTCTTAGGACCATCATCATGATGGTGAAAATGTTAGAATACAGACGAAAACGTGAAACTGGCCATTTGTAACTAGGGTGAAATTCTGTGGCTATTTATACTGTACACTGTGTAGGGAAATGTGAAACTAGAGTCAGAGTTTTGTTTTTCTAAGTTCACACTTTTAAAAACATGTCTTTGTTTTAAAATACGAACTACTGTTCACTTCTGAAATGTTCTTTTCAGGCACTGTGTTGTTTGCGACTGAAATCCAGGCACTTACTGGGTCTTTGGCTTAAAATCAAAATGCAGGATCTGGAAAAGAGGAAATTCTTGTCTGAACACAATAATCATTCTTATTTTTCTGTTTCAGTTAAACTCAAGAACTATACGATTATCCTTGCACTATTATTATTATTATCACATAAGTAGGGGATTGTGTGACACTGCAGGCACCTTATAAGAGAATGAAATAACTTGTATCGAAACCTCACACAAACTAAGTTCTGTAGGAAATCAGGAAACGTTTAGCCAATTTTTTTATCCTTAAAATTAGGCTGAAAAATTCAGTTGCGCTGCAGTAAATATAGGGCTTTAAAAAAATAACAATCACCGGACTTACCTTAAGAAATATTTTACACTGGTATACTACCCAGCTATCTTAAACAAGCATTCATCTGATAATATCCATTTTTATTGCAGCTTAATCATCACCGATTTAATGAACCATAACTCCAGTCAAAACAGAGTTGTCTGTCTACTTATTTTCAGTCCGCATAAACCTGAAACATGCTGTGGGTAGTTGACAGAGATCAAGAATATTGTCAATCAACATTTTCCAATATTGTTCACTCGGTAATGAACCGGATGAAAGTGAAATTATATTCTCCTATGCAATTATGCTAATTTAAACAACTACTTATAAATATTTTCCTGTGCACTTTTTCTTTTTGATGATGAGTACTCATGCAGGCCGCAGATATTGAGTTTTCAGTATGACCTCCTTCAGGTTTGTTCCACAGGTCTCTCTTACCCCACCCCCCTCAACGTCCCCCCCCCCCCAATTACAATATCACTGATATTTGAAGCCACAATTGTATCCTAAATCCGACTAGCATTACCTTTTATATCACACTGAAGTTTTAGGGTGCGCAAGGAATCGAGGATGGGCTCCCCAAAAGAATAACAGATACGCCCAGGATTTACCAAACAATAAGAAAAAAGCGGGGGGGGGGGGGAGGACCATGCCCTCACTTATTTTCCAGAGGTATAGCCGTACCTCTTACAATCTCTATCCAGAATTGAAAGGGACGGCAGGTAATGTAAAGGAAACATTCAGTTATCTCTTATCACAGATAACCTTTCCCCAATCCCAACTCTATCCTATCCTATAATAATATGTATTTTACATGTGCCTTTTTCACAAAGCCTAATACACATTTATTTTTCAATAACGGCAGATTTTCAACAAATGCCGTGTAGAATTTGTAATTTGTGGTGACTAGTGTAACTGTAATCCTTGTTTATGCTAGTAAAAGAAAGCTTCTTTGCAAGATTTTCAAGATATCGGTTGAAAATTTCTAAAGAAGTAAAGAAGGTATTTTTCCCTTATCTGATGTTGATAATAAATTTGTCTCCTGCTAGAGTAGTTGAATACTTGGTCTTGAAAAAACATAGACTGTAACATGGGAAATTATAAACGATCTATCTTGTTTCATTCTTTGAAAGGCTGAAGGGACAGAAGTTCTGGGGAACTTTGGGGTCAGGCCAAGCCACTCAAACGCCTAATCAGAGATGTCCCTGTGCTCAGTTATAATAGGTTAATGATGTGATCAAACAAGGTTAAAGAAATAAAGTTTTACTTAACAAAAAGAATCATTAGGAACACTGATCGCTCTTCTGAAGACGGTTATTTTAAACAACATACATTGACAGATTGCTTATACAGAAATTCTGAAGCTCTGAGATAAAAATGTTTGTTTTACAAGAACTTATGTGAACTTTAAGTCATCGCTCTTAAGTTCTCCATTTTGGGCAGCACACAATGAAGCACAGATCTTGCAGAAAACGTTGAAGGATTATTTTCTTTATATAGAGAACTACGGGACATTTATACGGTCAGACTGACATTTAATGACAAGAAACAGACAATTTAAACACTTATTGGAGAGTTTATCCTACATTTTGTGTTACTGAAAGCATAAATATCAGAGTCTCAGAAAGTCATCCGTCTTATACTTAACGAGTTTAAAGAAGTTAATGAAAGTTTCTCAATATTTATGATAAGTAAAACCGAATTATATGTAGATTTTAGCAATGAAAAATTTGAGATAGAAGGCAACATTATAAAAAAGCATGATAACCTCAATATTCCACACTAGCTCATTTTGATATTAATCTCCTGTGAGATAGAAAGATATTTCTCACCGAAAGAATAAAATTCTTCGTAAACTTATTGTGGCTAGTGTAGAAATTGGAAAGTTAAGTTTACCCTCACATCAATTTTCTATCGGGGTCCCGCTGCATAGGTAAAATAGATCTCCAACAGTGACAAAGCTCAAATATAAAAATGAAGATTCTAAAACAAGTGAGTGAAACAAGCAGTTCTAATATTATTTGGAGTATTATAACTCTTATTTTTCCTCTTTAGGTCATGAAACTTGGGAATCCTGAAATTGCCAGGCAGTTGCTAATTACAGGTGCTAATCCTGATCTGAAAGACAGTACAGGGTTCGCTGTAATTCATGATGCAGCCAGAGCGGGTTTCCTGGACACGCTGCAGACTTTACTGGAGTTTAACGCTGATGTTAACATTGAGGATAATGAGGGAAACCTGCCATTGCACTTGGCAGCTAAAGAAGGCCACCTCCCAGTAGTGGAATTCCTTATTAAGCGCACAGAAAGCAAGGTGGGACATCAGAACAAGAAGGGAGAGACTGCCTACGACTTGGCTAAACTGTACAAGAGGAACGATGTAGTTAAACTAATGGAAGGCAGCACTTTAAGTGCAGAAGCTACAGACATGAATTAAATCAAACACGGACAACTTCTTATTTGGACATTAAAGCTTATAGTCCTTGTTTTTAATAACATTTATTACAACTTTCTTCTTCTTCTTTTTTTAAATAAGTAGTGCAAGTCTGGTGAAACTGCAAAGGTGTAGATTTTGTGCAAATGAATATATTTAAAAATCACACCAATAGCATTTTCCTGCACCTGCCATCCGCACAATGCTAGAAGAGACACAAATGGACAGATGTTGATCGCTTTTGCTTAGTTCCTGCAGTGTATAATTTTACACTTTCTTCGTTTGTTTTAGGTCACTAATACTAAAAAAGATAGATGCTAAAATGCTTTATGTTTCTGACATTTACGTTTTTAAAATGTTTTACTGTGATATTTTTTCTTAAGATCATGCCTAGCAATTTGAAGCATTGCTTCTGACAAAACAGGATATTAAAGGGTGTAGCCCGTGGTTCAGGCAAAGCTTGGATTTAAAGGACGTTTGGCCTGTAAAGACAGCAGGACGGGGCCCTACAAGTGTTAGGAAATAGCTGCATTTGGACACTAATAAGAGCTTGTAGAACTAGGTAATTTGCTTCCTAAATTGAGATTATACTTTTGTTTTTCACTGTATTTAATCTTTCACAAATCTGCTTCTGAAATTGATGAACAGAAACAATGTAAGTGGCTTTTTTGTTTGCCAGAGGTTAAAACAGCTAAGCTTGGTTGTTCGTGTTTTCTGTGCACTGAACAATGCACTTTCCTAGTTTCAAAACAAGCAGCAGACAACCGTTGTCAGAGGAAAGGGTATAATAAGGCTGTGATACCAACAGAGAGAGCCTAGTTTTCTGGTCATTCCACAATCGAAGAGAAGGTAGACGCTATTTAAGAAATATTTGCTTTCCACCAACTTTTTATTTTAATTAACCATTTTACTATAGCTGCATCTCACAAAACGTGGATATTTGAATACAATGGAATTTAGAGGGTATCACGTTTGCTTTTAATAACATTATATTATCGCTTGCACGTGAAACGCAATACAAGCCTGAATATTCGAATTGGCAATACGGTTGGTAGTATTTCGGGGACCCACAGTCACTTACCATTTGATGCTGCGCGGTGCTGAGCGCATTCTGTTTCCATGAATGCAATGGGCGCTGACGATGCTCAGCACCTTGTGGGACTGAATTTATTGTCAACATTTGATACCATGTTCTAGGTGTTAGTTGTTTGGCAGATCAGCAGTTTGAAGTGCTTTATTTGTAATATTCTAAACATTTTGACTGCATTAAAGAGATGGAATCAAATCATTGTAAAATGAACACATTTACAAATATCAACAAAATAGCATCGAAAGGGGGAATATACTTTAGTTACGATTATTTTAACTTTTCAGCAAAGGTTTTACCCCCAAAATCAATAACCATTGTTTGGAAAAAAAAAATTTTCAGAAACTGTTTATCACATGTTTAGTATACACTCGCCGTCACATTGCTGTGTTCTTGATTAAAAACCTCTCTGACAGACGGAGCTGTGTGCATTTATTTTCAATGTTATAATTTTGTTCATAAATAATCTGTAAATCAATCCCCTAAATAGGATGGAGCATGTGGTGCACGTTATATGAAAGAATCTACACGATAAATTACACGAAGATTAGTAAAAGAAACATATTTTGAGTTATTAAAACCTTGGAGTGCAATTCACAATCCGATAGGGTTACATGGCCACAAACAAACCCCTGCTGGTCCTCACAAAATGGCCTTGTCACTTTGCCACTCAGCCTAAAACATTGCGTGATGTCCTCATTCTTTTCCCATCTTTACAACTAGTCATTCACATTATTCATCGTTACACTATACAGCTGAGTCTCCACTATGTTTTCTCACTTTCTCCCCCCACACCCACAGGGAAACATTCTCTACATCTGAAGGCAAAGTTCATCTGTGGAGCTGTCTTGCTTCTATGTCATCTGCTATATCTCCCTCCGGAGCTCTACAGGCATCCAGTTTTAATTTAAACCGATCCGGTCTAATTAGTTCCTTACTAAAAACAGTCTCGGCTCCAAATTTAATGTCCCTGGGTTCAAAAATAGTGGTATTCATTGCAAGGAATATGGCTGAGTTACAACGGACTTCAGACCCCTTTTTATAGATGGAGGGTGTTTTCTAATGAGACAAGCTCTAGCTAGCAATGTGTATAAATAAAATACAAAAGCACTCCCCTGATTTAACGTTCATTTTGTTTACATTTCAATTGTAAACAGTTCTTTATTTCTCAGAAACAAGATTGAAAATTAAACTTCTCATTCTGATACTTCTAAAATACTATTGTTTTCATTTTTTTTTTTACATCACGAAGTTTACAATAACTACAAAACGACTACTGGAAGGTAAAGACACATTTTTGCTACCTTAGTGGCACCCTATACACTCTAGTTGGAGATAGCATCTGACTTGGAGAAAGGGGGTTGTCAGTTTATCTTGTCTAAAAAACTCTAAAGTTTATTGAGCATAGACAAAAAAAAAGGGCTGTACATTAATAAGGATCCTCATATTGAAAAAACATTGCTAATGTAATGTGGTTTCAGAAATGACTTGTGGTTCCCTACCAGTAGTCTACCAACAAAAACTACTGTTAAAAATTTCCACGTTTGTGAATGTATCAGTTTAATATTTACTAAGAGATCCAAAATAGGGTAGTGTACAAATTAGAACGAAATAATAGTGAGATAGTTTATTGGGTCCTGCTGATAGAAGCAGAGATTAATATAGCATTTGCGGAATGGGGAATAAACAACGTAGCACTGAGAAGAGCACACAAATAGTAACACATTCAGCAAGCACAGACTAAATATAATGAAAAGAGCACAAAATAGAGAACTATACAGGGATAAACAAAGAACAGGCAATGTACAAATACAAATTTGGGGGGCTGAGCCTATCCAAAGGGATTACACTGCTTTTAGCAAGGTTGCTGGATTTGGCCTTTGTTTTGCAATTGACTTCAGGACAATGACAGTGACTGCTGAATTCCATTTGAGCCAGGACACATTTTAAAGTATTGTTGTATGGAACCAATATAATTAAAACTATTTTAGCATCTTTGTAATAGAATGAAATAACCAGTTTTATGTCCTGAGATTAACAGAGAATGAACTGTCCAATACTAATGCAGATAAAGAAACCCATTATGTGATTATGCTGGAAAGGTATAGAATCAATTCTTAGCATTCGGCATATTAAAATGAATTCAGCATCACTATTAATATAGTAAATGACTGCGTATTTAACTAAATGAATGAAATTTCTTCCTGTGGTAATCTGTGCAACTAGAGGAATGAAATACATGTTTTATTCTATGGTGGGATAATAAATGAACTTACTATTAAGTACCAATGCAAGGCTCATTAATGCAAAGTCGCAAGAAATCATTGAAAAATATAATTTTCAAGCTTTTAAAAATATAACGCACAGAAAATTATCTAATTTTAAGAGGTTTGGGCATATCACTGAACAACTAAAAGCAGACATACATTGTTATTATTTACTTACTAAACTGCTGAAACTCCCACCAAAAAGCCAGGAAAGGAAAAGCTTCTGTATTTTGCTTTGTAGAGACTGTTGTATTTTACATGATGGAGGGGGAGGGGGGTGAAGACATTTCTCACCATGGAACCAGAAGCCAGTCTGAACAATCTGCCCCACAACAAATGCGTTCAAAATGTCGGATTTGCTTACAAACCCCTCGAAAGAGAGAGTTAGCTAAAGTCGGGTCTCAGAGGGGTACCCTGGCTGAACCCAGCCACCCGGGTCTGCCTGGGGCAGGTCTGAGCAGCCCTTCGGGGCGGGCCGCGGCAGGCGAGCAAAGCCGCGGGGGAGCGGCGGGGGGAGACGCGCAGCTCCAAAACCGTTAGCTTTGCTTCTACGGTTTCTTTTCCCTTTCTCTTCCTGTCCAAATATTTTAAATTTCCGCGCCTTAAATAACAGTCTGATTTATTTATTTAGTTTCCTCCGCGGGCCTTTCTGCGTCTTGGTTTCAGCCCCCCCCCCCCATGCCTGAGGGGCTCAGCGGTCACCCCTCTCCCGCACGCCGACCCCCTTTCTCAGTGGGCTCCGCAAGCCAAGCTGGCCGCGCCTGCAGCCCGAGGGAGCGGACGGGGCGACCCCAACCCCCGGCACCCCCACCCCGGCTTTCCGACAGCGCGTGTTTATTTCTTGTAAGCGGCAATTCATGATTTTTTTCCGCCGCCGAAGAGAAGGTGCTGCGTCTCCGGTTTCTAACCCTGATGCCTCCGCAGCGAATTAGTAGGGTGAGTATTTTAAGGGGAAGCTGTACACGCGGCGGGAATGCTGATGACACTGGGAGGGTGCAAATGGGTCTGCTGCCCTCCCTTCTGCAAGTTACAAAGCCCTGGGCATTTGCGAGCATCTCCCACGGTCTCCTCTTGAACGCTGGGTTCCCACCCACCTACCCCCAGATTTCGAGGCGGCAGAAACATCTCTATTCAAGGTACCCTTTATGCCACATGGAGGTAGTAAGGAGATGGGTTTGGGTTCAGATTTCCATAGAAGTGGAGACTGACGTGTGTTTTCCTGTTCCTGGTTTTCAAGACCTTCCATAATGTGCTAAAATCATCTGCCGCCGAATGAGAAAAATATTCCCTATGTTTCTTAGTCTCTTGACTAGAAAGTAAAAGAATCGACCTTTAGAAAGAATGTTAACTTGATTTTATTTGACTATAACCAGACGTGCCAAATCTTCCCCTGGAGAAGTAACTTCCATGGTGCTGCAAGATAAAATAAACCTCTGAGGTGGCACCGAAAGAAATCTTTAGTATGATTTTAACCGTGGAAGAAAGCTACAATAATAAGGCTTCGCTTATTTAAAAGGACTATACCTACAAATCCCTATGGATAAATTATAACGATAAACGCGGGCTCTACGGTCTGTGCTTTTAAGACTATTTTAATCGCCTTCTTTAAGGGCAGGATCATTCACATTTTCTGCGAAGTTGGTCTTAATAAGCAATCAGGAACACTGGATATTTTTAAATAACCTTGACTTTTCAGTGTTGCTTCCAGTAAAAGCGAAGAAGTACTATGAGAAAACTAATCATGGCACCTGCAAAAGCACAAGTCAAATGTATTTATTTTGTCACCTGTGCTGTAAAATGGCTTCAGAACCATACAACGACACAAAATGAATGGAGAAAAGGCAGAGTGTGAGGGGGATGCTAACTCAGCTCTTTTAGTACAGATAGGACATTAAGTTCACTGATTCAGCCCCAAATCCACTTTATTAGTCCATCGAGTCAGCTCTAGCCAAGTAAGTACTGCCGCAAAAAGGCACTGTTCTCCCTGAAAAAAATATTTAAAGAGTATAATATGCTTTTCGGGTGGAAGTAGAAAACCACTGAACCTGATTACCAAATGCATTTCTTTGTTCCCCTGTCAGTAACCAGTTAATTTCTACACTTACAAAAAAATTAGCAAGCTCACTACACTTAGCCAATGAGTAGTTTTAATAAACTTATTTTCACATAAGAAAGGACTAGATATTTCTGTGTTACTATCACTAAGAGGTTAGCATTAATTGATGGCATTTGAAAAGTTCTTCTTTAGTAGATACTGGCTAGCAAGATGGTCCTGTTCCTTGCCCACTACATCTTCAAAGGCAGAAATTCAGGCAGACATCATAATGTTAGTTCATTCCTTAATAATGTTACTATCAGCAAAATGATATTTTAGTCAGTTTTGTCCACACAAATAATTAAAACACAGATAATTAAAGTGCTTTCACACTTATCTTTGTACAACACAAACCACAGTAAAATGCTGTGTGGAAAAGTTCTTTTCAGAGTTTAAACCTTATGGAACTTCAGGACAAAACATAAAACACATCACATTTATATTTAGAAGACAGGGCAGGCCTGACTAAAAGCTTTTACCAGTCTGAGTAAGGACTGTAGTTTTGGGACCCCTCATTCACTTCCACATTATTATGTGGTGTACATATTATGTGGTGTATTATGTGGTTTACAGTGATGTAAACAAGTCAGTTTGGGCCCAGTTCATATCAAATCAAGAGCATTTTCTCTCAGGTATGCTAATATAAAGGGGATGTAACATCATTTCAAATGCCCTCAATTCTAACAGAGATGTAAGACCTTAATATGTTGGTAATGAATTCTAAATCATGAACTTTTGCTTATATTTAGTCATGTTGAAGAATAGGTAGATGGGATTTTTTTAAGTCACTGATGATTAGACCATAAGTAGGCCTAGAAATTGAGCTGCTGGTTACAAATGTTATGAAGATTTCAAATAGGCCAGATATTTTTAAAATCCATGAATAGGACAAATACATTCACTGGGCAACAATAGATATAAGTAACTAAAAATAAAATGCAATGATGCCTAAATCTGAATATATTAGGACTCCAAAGAGTGTATTTTTAAACATATGAACTGGGTTATTTTACTTTTCTTTATTAATGTATTTTGTATAAACTTCTTTTAAGACTTTTTTCTTTTTCATCAGTTTATGATCTGTCAGTCATTTTTTAAACTATGTGTCTCCTGGCATCAACAAAAAAAGCAGTGGCTAACATGATGCATATCAATTTTTCCTGCATCGTTTTGTTTCAGCTTTATAAAATAAGTGCAGTGTACTAAAGAAGAATAACTAAACTACACTGTCATATGGTAACAATATTGACAACAGTATGTCTATGGGTTGAAATATACAGAAATTTCCTTCATGCATGAACATTCTAACCTAAAGAAGCATATTGCTTTGTGTAAAGAAGGTGGTAGATAATTAACAATATTCATTTAATCTAATTAGAGGCCTCCAAGGCAAAAAAACCTGACTTTTCATTGTGGTATGTTCACAGACGTTAACTGAAAAAACATCGCAGCCACAAAGCATAACATGACCACACTATGTGTGATACTAATTTGTTTTTTAAAAATTGGGTGAATTTGATAATTGTTAAATACAAGAATTAATAGCAAGGCAGATTCTGTGTAAACTTCTTGCACAATAATGCCAGTTCACTACAATGTACCTGCAATTTCAGGGATCAGCAGACAGCTAATTATGCCAGACTGTGTGGTGGTTTTGAAATATGGATCAATATCTATTATGAAACAGTTATACATTGTTTAGTAAGGGGATAATTCTGAAATACATTAATTTATGCTTTTGAGCCACCAAAAGTTCTATGTACAGGCCTAAATCAGCATATGCAACTCCCAATTACAGTACAAGAACCATTATTGGTATCACTAGAGTACATATAAATAATTCTAACTTCTGACAGTCTTTGAACACTGAAACTCAAAAGGAAATTGAAGCACTGTGGACAAAAAGTATCTATGGCTTTTCAGAGGAAAGGGGAAATTATCCCTTTAGCTCTGCTGCTTGTGAGGGAGAGGTGAGTTGTTTATGTAAATCCAAAATCTGAGCACTCATGCTGGACTCAAATTCTCTTTCCTTCCCCTCTCCATTGCTGGAACTGTGAAATCCCCTGGAAATTTCTGTACTTCTAGTGGCTGCAGTAAACCTACTATATAAGATTTCCCACTCAACCCTACCCCCAAGTTCTTAATTCCTCTGCATTCCAGTCAGGCTAGCTCTACTCTAGGCTTTCTGGGTGCTAGTGGGGGAACATCAAAAGCACATGAGACAGTTTTTCTGCTGTCACTTCTGGTGCCACAGTGGCCTTCAGCAAGCAGGAGGAGCAATTGCAGGGACAGTCCTGCTCGTCTGTGAAATGGAGCATGCTCAGTTGCTGTGGGGATGGTGCATTCAGTCTAGTCAGTATGTAGACATTCTTGGATGTGTGTTACAGAGAAATGGCATTAAATTGAGTGTAGGGCTTCACTCCACTCAGCCAAGTGTAGGCGCCATCAATAGTTTTAAAATTACTTTAAATATTTTAAAATAAATTTTGCATAGAGATTTCTGGTTAAAGAGGATGCATTTGAAATTGTAAGCAAATTGAAGATTTAGTCACAAAATTATAGGAGGCCTGAAAATTAGATTTATAATGTTTTTTTACCTTATTTATGGAGCTGCTACTGAGCAGTTTCATAATATTTGACAAAGAAAGCTACTCTGTATCCAGACACAAAAGCAAGATCTAATTTGTTGTTATAAAATTTAGCAATCTCCCCACCCCCCAAAAAGATAAATCCAAAATTGAGCTGATTTATAGCTCATCAACTATTGATCCATATTTAGAAAGAACAAAATTTTGGGTTATAGTCTCTTAATATGGAACAGGAAGTTCATGAAGAAATTAATCATTCTGTAATTAGTGCAGGGATTGAATAGCATGCAGTAAATCAGGCATGCAGGGAATGAGGATAAAATAAAATATTGAATAGCTGCTCATTTTATAAGCCCCATCATCCTATCCTTCCTCCTGCACCCCATTCTCTCTGCTCCTATCCCTCTGAGTCTTGTTCCTCCACCCCCTTTGCTCCCGTCCACTGTTCTCCACCCTGGTTCCTGCTCTCCTTCCCCTCTGCTTCTATCTAAACCTCCCTCTCATAACAGCTCCTGATCTTCTCCTCTTCCTCTGTGCCTTTTCCCTCTCCCAGCCCCTGGTTCCTGCCCCCTCACTCTACAGCTATTCACCCCTTCATCCACGTGGTCCTGCTATCCTCCCCCTCTGTGCGTACCCACCCCCATTCTCCAGCTTCTGCCCCCTCTCATTCTTCTTCTAACTACCCCCACCCCAGCTTGACATACTTCTCACAAGAGCAATGTCAAGTGCTGATGACTGTTGGACTGATCATTGCCTTATTTGATCCACAATGAAAATTAAGATCACTTCCAGTCATGGTCAACAGCCTCCTGCTGAGCCTGAAAACATCTGCCCTCATTGTAATAGAACTTGTGGTTCAAGGATTGGCTTTATTAGCCACCTAAGGACCCATAACTCCCATGGAAGATGATCATACTCAGTAACGAGTGATCGCCCATCATCATCATCACCCCCCCCCAGCTCCTGAACCCTAACCCCTTTTATGGTTATTCACCCTTTGCAGTTCCTGTCCTTCTCCCTCTCTGCTGCTATCCAACACCCATCATCCACTGGTCCTGTCACCTTGCTTCTCCTCACTCTCTGTCTTCTGAAACCTCTTCTCTCCCCACTCCCTTTTTCTCATCCTCTGCATTCAGACCAGTTTCTAGCTCCTTCTCCTCCTCCCTGCCTGGATGCCAACAGGGAAGACACTGAGAGCACAAGAGACAGCCTCCATGATCTCAGTTCTAGTGCCCAGCACTTCAGCAACCTCTGGCAACCAGGAAGAGCAATTGAAGGAAAAATCCGGCTCATTCCCTACAGCCCCAGGTTGAAGCATGCTCAGTTGGTCTGTGAGAAAGGTGCATGCAGTCCAGTCAACACATAGGAGTTGCGAGAGGATGGAACATGGCCAGAACAGATAGAATCTTTGGAAAATTTAACTGCCAAACTGGAATAAGTCTGTACTGAACATGTACAAACAGATTTTTCAGGTTTATAATCTTGCCAAATTTGGGCATATTTTCACAGGAACAGCAAAAGGCACATCCCTGACACCATGGTGATCCCCCACTAAATTCAAGTTCCTCCTCCAAAGCATGGAGATGCTAAAGACTCTCAAAGAAATAGTGGAAGATTTTGTTTTTAATATGGTAAAACAAAGTCTCTCCCCACTCTACCCTAGGGTGACTAGATAGCAAGTGGGAAAAATTGGGACAGAGGGTCAGGAGTAATAGGAGCCTATATAAGAAAAAGACCAAAAAATTGGGACATCTGGTCACCCTACTCCACCCCTACCATCCCCCTCTAATCTTGTTCTTGGAAATGGCTAAATTATTCTAGTTGAAATTTAATCACACAAACAAACAAGTCAGCCTAAGACAGACACCTGGCCTGGAAAATTTCATTCCAGAGCGTTAAAATTTGCCAAAGTTATAAACAACTGAAAACAAGATTTTGTATTGGAAAGTGAATATAAGCATTATGAACTCTGCCTATAATGTGAAAGAATGTAAGCCATTTGCACTGAATTTTTTATTTGGTAGAAACTTCTGTTGAAACAGGTGGAATCTAGGCAAGCTTTCCATTTTTATGAGAAGGGATCTCTTTAGAAACTGAGCAGTAGGAGGCAAAGTTTACTCTCATGGAGGCATCAGTTACAACTTCATAGATTAGTGCTGATTTACTTCTTTGTAAGGTATGAAAAATAGAGAATATCCTCCCCAGATTCACAGTACTTAGTCTCTGAATACAGAATAAATTTTCTAAGAATTTGCAAGCAAATCAATTAGTTTATGAGTTGAAATTATTAAAAACTTGATCCTTTAAGGCAATTTATCATCTATACAGTGCTTTCTTTGTCCTAAATTACCTTAACAGTGGAATAACACAGGCTCTTCAAACTTTCTATATAATTAAAACTCTTTGAAATCTTATGCATAGACTATATTTTAATAAATTAAATTGTAATTAAGCAATGTTATTAATCATTGTTGTATCTAATTGTTATGATTATATAGCCTACAATTTTAATTGTGCCATGTAGTGACACCAGGAGGGGTAAAATATGAAAAAACAATCTAGAATAAATTAAATGGATTTTTAAGGACATTAAACACTAAGATGCCACAATCACAAATGTATGGTTATTGGTTGATGTCATTACAGGGCAGAGATAAGGTTGTTTGGGTACCTTAACATGTTTAGATTTCTTTTAAGTGTACTTTGAACTCTGAATTTCTAGTTTCCCATGCTTAGTTTGGGACAATTTTTTTTTTTTTTACCCTTAAGTACTGATATGTACTCTGACTTTAACTCCCATTTTACATATTTTTTATCTGGAAATTAGGAAAAGATCTGTTTTAGGCTGACTATCAGGTAAATATGCCTGACAGCATGATCTACTAGATTGCAGAATAGCCTCCCAAGGGAAAAGGTGGAAGCTCTATCGCATAAAGTACCAAAAACTAGACTGGACAAAGCACTGGAAAGTGTACTGAACTTACATCTTAATATGTAATGACTTTTCAGGGGCATATATTAGATTACCTTCTGAACAAGTAATTTTCTCTCTAATATCTAGAGATATTACCTCTCTAAAGTGTGAAAAAGCTTCAGACTCCTATTTCTGAGAGGTCTGTAATTGTCACTTGAAAGACGCATGAATTAGGTGGCCAAATTATGGCACCACCTAGTGGTGCAATTGTGATATTAAGCCTACGATAAAGTAAAAAAAGGAATTTGAGGTTTAGGCTTGGTTGATTTTTGACCCTAGTGTAATAATTTCACAATGCAGGCATCCAAAGCAAGGAATCTGTTTGTGACAAATATCATGTAAAATTGAATATCTCACGCACTTGAGGAAAAATAATACTTCCTATGGAAATACCGGATGTTTTATAATTATTTATTAACATACAACTGAAGAATCTTTTTTTAGATAGTGTTCCAAAAAAGTTGCTTGTCTTTACTTATCATATCTAAATGGAAGGAACCACATATTTCACATCTGCCTGTTGTCAGTAAGGGAGACCAGAGAATTTACACAGAAAGATTGGACGAACACCTTCTTCAGATTCTTCCTCAAAAACTGTGGAACTTTCAATGAGATTTTGTGTCTGAGTCTTTGGAATGTTGCTAGAGAGCTTTACAAAGGAGGTGGTTAAGAAAGGCTATCTTTTAGATTTTAAATGTTGTGATTGACTTCTTGGGTTCTATGAGTTTAGGATGTATTTGGGACATCTTTATCCTCCTCCTCAGAGAAGAGTGTAGTAAAATAAGAACTACATGATATTTTGTGAGCAAAGCTAGTGGGCAAACTGAAATTTCTTCTTCGGTGCTGGCAAAGTCCTCTATCTTATCTATATTACCTTATCCCCTTCACTGCAATATCTGAGTGTCTTCCAACTATCTGAAAACAGAAACAACCTCTCTCTTCCTTCCTTTCCTCCCAGCTTTTAGTAGAAATAACTTTCTTCATTCATAATTTTGTTATTGATGTGTGGGTGAGAGAGAGAGAGAGAGAGGAAAAAACCACTTAGTGATGGGAAGGCAAGTAAAAAAAGACGAGTTTTGCAGCATTTAATTCTGAATGTAGTAAAGCTTATGGTTATTCTTAGGCCCAGTTTTGTGAAAGTTTTGTCTCCCCAGATTGGTCAATTAGTTCATCGGTCTAATGGAACGTGTCTGTTGTGGTAGTTCCTAGTTGTGGTGACAGTGGTGAACACTCAGGTAGCTTGGACCAATTTCCATGGAGAGCTTTGGATCTGAGGGAAGAGATCTTACATTACATATACAATAGGGAGACAATGAAAAGCGCATAGTTTTCAGGTAATGTACTCACATGAACCTGTGTTGTTAAACTAACAGACTGGTACCTTTTGTACCAATTGTAGCCTTTTCAAGTTGTGTGGTTTTTGTCATAGAAATGACAAACATATAATTAAGCATAAAGGTAACAAATACTTGGCCACTTTGGCCTTTATGGAAAAAGCATAATCAGCCTTGAATCTGGTGGAGGATTGGTTTTTATAGGATCTTTTAGGTTGCACTTAGAGTTTCCCTGTGACAGAGTATGAGGAAGAAACTAATTTCTCTTTATGGTGGGCAGAACTGAGGACTACTGACAGGTGGGATTTGACTCTGCTTTCTCTAAAGGCCTTGTATAATATACACACAGGCCTTTGATCAAGATCTTGCAGGGGCAAAGAAAACTGTAGCACTGATTGAAGTTTACCTTATTAGTTGCATGCTTACTACATCTTTGTTGGCCTTCAGGCCTACTATGCATTTCATTCCAGGGGATGTATGGGCTAGGAAAGGAGCCCAAAAATTGCTGTTACTCACATCTATGCCTACAATAGACTATTAGTGTTTCTCAAGCCCCCCCTTACCTATGTCCCTGCCATACAAGAGGGAGTCTGGTCCATGGGCTGCTTACACTACCCTGTCACACAGGTCCCTGTGAATGATTGGCTGTATGCTGGGAATTATTCTGCCCATTTCCTGGGCCCTTAGAACAGGTTCTTTCCAACTTGTGCAAAGAAGGGAAAGTTCCAGGAGATCCTGAATGGTCAGAGGTCTGTTGCAGAGTAGTCTGAATTCTTATAGGATAAGTAGAATTCCACATTTGATGTTTCTGGCTTTTCTGATAAGTCTTTCAAACATTTTAGAAGATAAAAATGCAGGAGAATGAAGCTGCACTGTCTGTGAGGCAAAGAGAAGACTCACCTCCAAAGATGAGACAGAATCAACCAGAAAGATTATCTAATTGGCTTTGCTTCTCACTATTATGGGGAATGAAAGGATTACAAATATAATAAATTAGAACGTAGAACAATTTTCCAGCACTAAATGTGAATTTTTGGAAAGTTAAATCAAAAATAAAAACTGGAGAGTATGGTGGCCTCCCAGACAGAATCAAAGGGTAAGATGCCTGCTTGTTTACTAAAACAGTGGTTCTCAAACTTGGGATGCCGCTTATTCAGGGAAAGCCCCTGGCAGGCCGGGTTGGTTTGTTTACCTGCCGTGTCCACAGGTTTGGCCAATTGGCCTGCTCCGCTTCCTGCAGCCCCCATTGGCCTGGAGCGGCGAACCATGGCCAGTGGGAGCCGCAATCGGCCGAACCTGCGGACGCAGCAGGTAAACAAACCGGCCCGGCCCGGCCCGCCAGGGGCTTTCCCTGAACAAGCGGCGGCCCAAGTTTGAGAACCACTGTGCTAAAAGACTAAGAAAAGAGCTCTTAACTTGCATTTCTAAATAGAAACGGAGATAGAGCTTACTGAATCCATATTAAAATTTCTAGCGATGAAGAAAAAAATAAAGAAATGGGTATTCGATTTGAAACAAAAAAGATATGCCTCATACAACTAGCTTATATTTTTCAGTGAGACCAAGTTGATTTTTTAAAGAAATCAAGGTCTCTAAAGTCACACAAGTGAAAAAATGAATTAATGTGTAAATAAATGTATTTGTTTCTAGACGTTGCTAATCAGGGGTGCTGAAGCAATTTATATAGTGGGAATGCTGAGAGCCATTTAATCAAACTGTAAACCCTGTATATAATGGAAACCACTTCAAGCCAGGGGGTGCAGCAGCACGTCCAGCACTCCTAGTTCCAGCACTTATGTTGCTAATTCTATACAAGTCTATTGTTGGAAATCAAATATATAAAAAAGTAGTTGATAAACAAATGTTGGGGGTTGGCTGTGTGCTCCAGGCTGTCAGTACCGCCTATGGTAATACTCTGGGCTATAGCACCTAATAGCGAGAGTCCAAGGGCCACTTCATCTAGGAGTTTCAGTTCAGGAAGTGTTGCCCAGTGGTGAGAGCCCCAAGGCCACTTTACCCACCGGTTACAGTTCAGGGAGTGTCATCCAGCTGCGAGAATCCCAAGGCTGCTTTACCTAGCAGTTACAATTCAGGACATGTGTGGAGGGGAGGGAAGGGGAACTCAGGCCCACCCTACTCCACTGGGCTTTGACCCATAGCTTTTGAAAACAGTGGCCCCTGTGAGAGTCTTAGGGTCTGGTACCCTTAAGCGTGTTTCCTGGGTTGCTTCCTAACCTTGTTCTGGTCCCTCTGGCATCATCACAGGTTGTACTGGGTTCCTTCCTGTGTTCCTCTCTGGTCTGTCTCTAAAGTCTTTTCCACTGGTAACAGCGAGTCATCACCCTCAGCTCCTGCAGTTGAAGGGCCTCCTGTGGCTCAGCTATGATGTTTGGTCCTGGTGGCATGGAGCCCTGTCAACTTCCTGTCAGAAGACTGCCACACCCAACTGCTCTCCTCCTCAGTCAACCCAGATTGAGCTGCACTTCTCCCTTTTGAACACTCCCACCCCTGAAAGCATCCCCAGCAGAGGGAAGGAGGCATGGCTTTCTGCCTCCAGCGTAGCTCCTTAACCCTTGCCTTGCTGGGGTGGGGTTGATAAACCTGTCACAACAAGTCATCATTTACCTCTGAGTACCAACCCAGGCTTACTTGTTTACAAAGAGATATATAGTATTTATTTCATGCATAATACCTAATAAATGTGTTAATTAGGAGACTCACTATTGAGCCTGATCAATTCACGTGATTAGTGCCCAAACATTCTACACTTACTCATGCCTATTTCAGTGTGATATAAATGAAAACCCATCAAATCAGATCTCATCCACCCTGAGGAAAAGATATTTCAGAACCAGACTACAACAAACTACTGTTTCATTTCTTTCAACTTTTCTGCCAGCTACTCTCTGAACTCCGATTGTTTCTGAACAATTCTAACTTTTACTGGGTATACATACGGATTTATTTTTTGCATCTGAGTATATTGTCACTGAATTTGATATTGTATATAACTGTGTCACTACCTTCTGAACCCACCCCCTTGGAATGGGATGTCCATTTCCTCCTCCAAGATGGGTCCTGTTGGTTCTCTCCATTCAATTCACTTGACCATCCCACTCAGTAAAAAAAAAATAATAAACTCCGTGGATAACTAAAGTCCAACTAAAAGTTCAAATAAAAACATTTTTCTTCTACTCCCCCTTGGGCTAGTCTTCAACCTGCCTTCTGGAGTCAGTTCTTAGCTCCTTCTGGACTATACTTAAGTCCTTCCACACTCTGTTATAGAGTTACTGACTCCCAAGCGGCTTTCCTTGGAGCGTCTCTCAGTCTAGCACTCACTGAAGTTCCTTGCTCCCTACTGCCAGCCCCTGCAGAGTTTCTTCTTTCCTCTTTTAGACAAGCACTGCCTCCCATGGGATTCTCCCAGGAAGTCCTTTGTCCTAGCAGCTTCCCACTGCCTTTCCTCCCAGAATCTTCCTACAGACCCTAACTCAGGATCTCCCACAGGAGCCTAACCTGCTTTCTGTGCTTCCTCTCTACTGAGTTCTCTCAGCCCTTTTTCTGAGACCAGATGTTCATTAGGCCTGACCCAATTAGTCCCACCTCCTCAGGCTGGGAGGCAGGTATTTATGGCACAGGTGAATCTGGCCCTAGTTCTCCTTACAGGAGCCAGTCACCCTGAACATATACACTCAGCATTTCTGACATGACTGTAAACGGATTCTTATATTTTAGCTGGATTTAAAATGTTAGGGTCTAATTTGTCCCTCAGAAAAACTAAGGGCCTTTCTATCTTTGCATATTTGGAGGGGGGAAATATTTCTCTTGAAAGTACAATTTATCGTATTGTGCTTGCACTTGTCTCTTTGTTTATACTCTTCATTAAAGATGCTGAAATTTCTAAGTTGAAAACAAAATTATGGCAATATATCTCATGGCATCATCAATCATTGCTTCAAAAATAAGTTCAGAGAAAGCTATGCCAAAACATCTTCACGTGACTCCATTTGATATTAAAAAAGGATCAGATACTAATCCTCATTATTTCATGCAGTTTAAAGAGAATTTTTTTCCTGGCATCCAAACTTGTTGGAAATATCTAGTCTTATTTGGTTAATAGAATTAAACAATCAATCTGTACTCCCTACGTGTGATCTGAGTCGTAGCTTATTTTAATGATAAAATTAATTTTTTACTCCAGTTAGCACTGTAGAGTCCAGACATGTATGGAAGAGTAAGCTGCATTATTTTTTTGTCTTATGCATCTGTAGAAGGAGCGGACTCACCCCTGCAGCGCCTCCTGCTGGTGACTCGGGAATTAGCTCTTCCAGCTCCTCGGAGCGCCCTCTGCAGGCCAGTGGTCCACCTTTCTCTGGCCCCGTGTCCCTCCCGGACCCCGGTGCCCTTGTATCTGGGGTGCTGCCCCTGGCAGTACACCCCTCAGTACTAGGGTTTCCCCTCCCTGGGGAACCCCCACCCACTATCCCTACCTCACCACTGCCAGTCACCAACTAGCCCTTGCTCCCTGGGGCAGACTGCAGTATAGGCCACTCATCATAGGCAAGGTTGGGTTTGGACCTGCTGCCTTGGCCTAGCTCTGGGCTGCCCTCTGCAAGCCCCAGTACCCCTTGGCCTTCCGCTAGGCTGCAGCCTGGGGCATTCCAGGCTGGAGCTCCCCAGCTCCTCAGCCTGTCCCCAGCCTTGCTCCACTCAGGTACCCTGTCTCTAGCTTGCTGCAGCCAGGCCCTTCTCTCTCTGAAGGCAGAGAGAGACTGTTTGGCCTCTGGCTCCCAGCCTTTTTATACAGGCCAGCTGTGGCCTGATTGGGGGGTGGCCCTGCTGTGGCTGCTTCCCCAATCAGCCTAGCTTTTAGAGCTGCAGCCCTCTGCCAGGGCTGTTTTAAGCCCTTCCCGGCAGGAGCGGGGTAGCCACCCCGCTACAGCATCATTGTCAGCTATGTTCAAGTTATGGAAGCTTTATTATGGGTGATGATATGCAGAAAAAATACTACCTGTCCTTCAAATCCCATGATGTTTTTGCAGTGCTGAGAGAAAAAAGACAGTTACCCTTTTTGTAACTGGTGTTCTTCAAGATGTGCTCCTCATGTCCATTCCGTTGTGGGTGTGGGTGCTTGCCACATGCACCGGTGTTGGAAGTTTCTCTCTCAGTGGTATCCGTAGGGGACCGGCTCTGTCGCCCTCTAGAGTGGCACACATATGCCACGGTATAAGGGGTGCTGCTGGCTACCCCCACCCTCAATTCCTTCTTGCCGGAAACTCTGACAGTGGGGAAGTAGGGCGGGTTGTGGAATGGACATAAGCAACACATCTTGAAGAACACGAGTTATGAAAAAAAGGTAATTGTCTTTTCTTCTTCAAGTGCTTGCTTATGTCCATTCCATTGTAGGTGACTTCCAAGCAGTACCACCGGAGGCAGGTAGGAGTTCATGGATGTGTCAATTGCAACACAGCTCTGCCAAATCCAGCATCATCTCTTGCTTGCTGAGTGATGGTGCAGTGCGTCGTGAACACGTGTACCAACCACCACATCATGGCCCTGTGATACCGGTAGGGACATGTGCCAGGACGGCTGCCAAGGATGCTTGAGCCCTAGTTGAGTGGGCCTTCACTATAGGAGACAGCTTGGCCTAAATCAGCTCATAACAGGTCTGGATGCAGGTGGTGATCCAATTAGAGATCCTCTGCGAGGACACTGGGAGATCCTTCATCCTGTCCACTGTCGCAATAAAGAGCTGGGTCGATCTGTGGAAGGGCTTGGTGTGCTCCAGGTAGAACGCTAGGGCATGCCGGACATCCAAAGTGTTTAGCCGCCTCTCCTCATTGGTTGAGTGCAGCTCTGGACAGAACATCGGGAGGAAGATATCCTGGTTGACATGAAAAGGGAACACCACCTTACACAGGAAAGCCAGATGAGGTCGCAGCTGGACCTTGTCCTTGTAAAATACCGTAGACGGAGGCTCCGAAGTTAGGGCCTTAATCTCGGATACGTGCCTCACCAAGGTAATGGCTACAAGAAAAGCAACTTTCTATGACAGCTGGGAAATGGAACAAGAAGCCATAGGCTCAAAGGGTGGGCCCGTGAGCCTAGAGAAGACCAGGTTAAGATCCCATTGGGCAACCTGGTCTGGACCAGCGGCCTTTCAAGGCCTTTTAGGAACTGGATAGACATCTAATATGAGATCATGGATTTGTCCCGGACACATGGATGGAAGGCCAATATAGCTGCCAAGTGCACCTTGATGGAAGAAAGTGCGAGACCTTGGTGCTTTAGATTGAACAGGTAATCCAGGATGGACTGCAGAGACAACCAGGTTGGGGAGATGCTATACCCCAACGCCCAGCAGGAGAACCGCTTCCACTGTACCAGGTAAGTCGCTCTGGTGGAGGACTTCCAGCTTTCCAAGCGAACCTGCTGTACCTGGTTAGAGAAGGCCTGTTCCTCTGGTTTAGCCATGCAGCATCCAAGCCGTGAAGTGAAGAGAGGAAAGGTTTGGGTGCAGGAGCTGACCGTGGTCCAGTGAGAGTAGGTCTGGGTGGCTGGGCTGTGACCATGGGGTAGCCACGGCCAGATCCATGAACGTGCCGAACCAGTGCTGGTAAGGCCACGCCGGGGCGATCATAATGACTCACACCTTGTCACTTTTGATTTTTGATAGGACCCTGCTGATCAGCTGAATTGACGGGAATGCGTACATCAGATCCTCCTGCCCATGACAGGAGAAAGGCATCGGAGAGGGCGCCCCTACCGAGGCCTTGGAGAGACAAGAACTGATGACACTTCCTGTTCTGTTTGGTGGCGAACAGGTCCACTCAGGGAGCCCCCTACTTCTGGAAGAGTGCCTGAACGACCTCTGAGTGGAGCAACCACTTGTGGTGAGAGAAAAAGGACCTGCTGAGGCGATTCGCCAGCATGTCCACATGCCAGGGAGATGCAAAGCTTCCAGGTGGATCGCATGCTGGATGCAAAAGTCCCACAGGCGGAGCGCTTCCTGAGAAAGCTGACTAGCGTGCTCTCCTTTGCCTGTTGACATAGAACATTGAGGCTGTGTTGTCCGTCAACACCTGCACTACTCAACCGGACAACTGTGGCCGGAAGACACTGCAGGATAGGTGGATGGCTGAGCGTTATACATAATGTCATAATGTCCCCTGGGTCCGCTGTCCGCAGCACACCAAGATGTGCTCCCCAACTGTGGTCGGAGGATATCAGGGAGACCGTGGGCCATAGACTCTCGAACGGCACTGCTTCCAGCACCAACCTTGGGTCAGTCCACCACTGCAGAGAGGTAAGTACCTTCGGCAGGATCGTGATGACCTTGTCCAGGTGATCCCTGGATGAAAAATAGACTGTCGCAAGCCACAATTGAAGGGGCCACATTCTGACCCTCACATGGAGGACAACATAAGTGTGCCCCAGTAGTCCGAGGCAGCCCTGGGCCATGGTGAGCGGATGTGTGGAGATGCTGTCAATGAGATCCGACATCATCCTGAATCTGTCCTGTGGCAGAAATGCCCTGGCCTGGGTAGAGTCAAGTACCGCTCTGATAAACTCTATCCTTTGGACCAGGATTAACGTTGATTTTTGCTCGTTTATCAACAGGCCCAGGGCTTGGCACATGCCTTGCACCTCGGTGACACTGCACTGGACCTGGGTCCTGGAGCGATCCTTGACAAGCCAGTCATTGACGTAAAGGTAAGTCTGGATACCCTGACATCTGAGGTAAGCCACCACTACCAACATACACTTGGTAAACACTTGGAGATGTTGCTAGGCCGAAAGGGAGCACTGCAAACTGGTAGTGAGCGGTCCCCACCATGAAGCGCAGAAAATGTTTGTGCTCACGGAATATTGATGTAAGTGTTCTTAAATTGAGGGCAGCGTACCAGTCTCCCAGATCCAGGGAAGGAATGATGGAGGCCAAGGAGACCATGCGAAACTTCAACTTCTTGAGATATCTCTTGAGGCCTTGCAGGTCTAGGATGGGCCGCAGACCTCTCTTGGCCTTTGGGATTAAAAAATAGAGGGAGTAAAACCTCTTGCTCCTTAAATGCAGCGGGACTTCTCCCAAGGCTCCCACCTGAAGAAGGCCCCAGAAGGGTCCCTGAAGAGGGACGGGGTGGGGGTGCAAGGGAGGATAGAAATAAACTGGAGGGTATATCCCCCTGCTACTGTGCTGAGGTCCCACCGGTCCAATGTTATAGAAGCCCAGGCAGGGAGGAAGGGGGACAGACGGTTGGAAAATAACGGGGGAGCAGGATCCAGGATACAGGCTAGAAGGTCGCCCTTGAGCGCACCCTCAAAATGCCCGCTTATCACCCTGTTGGTTACGGGTGGAGCTCGATTGAGCAGAGGATGCTGGCTGGTGGCCTTGCTGGTGCTTATAGACCTTGCCCTTCTTACGGCCGTGCTCCGATTGAGATTGACTTCCAAACCTCTGGGTCTGTTGCAGCTTGAACTGCTTCCTAGGTGGCCCTGGGTGTACAGGCCCTGAGACCACAGGGTTGTCTTTCAGACTACACAGTTTTGTGTCTGTTTGCTCAGAGAACAATGCCAGGCAATCAAACGGAAGGTCCTGGATGGATTGCTGAACCTCCGTTGAAAGGCCCAATGACTGTAACCAGGACGCCCACGTCATGGAGATGGCCAAGGCCATGGTTCAGGCCTCAGAGTCTGCCGCATCTGAGGCTGCCCGGAGGGCTGCCCTTGCCACTGCTTTGCCCTCTTCAAGAATAGCCAGGAATTCCTTCCTGGATTCCTCTGGCAGAGAGTCCGAGAACTTGGCCATGGACTGCCTGGGATTAAAATCATAGTGACCAAGTAAGGCCTGCTGGTTGATCACTTGTAGTTGGAGGCTGGAAGTTGAATAAACTTTTCTTCCAAAAAGATCGAGCCTCTTTGCCTTTGGGTATCACACCTGTTTGGCCCCATCTGTCATGGTCATTAATTGCGGACACAACCGGAGAGCTTGGGGCAGGATGCATGTACAAATATTCATACCCCTTAGAAGGGACATAGTATTTATGTTCTGTCCGCTTGGAAATGGGGGGCAGTGATGAAGGCGTCTGCCACAAAGTCTTAGTAATTTTTGCCACTCTCTCGTGCACGGGCAGTACATAAAATAAGGAGTCTGAGGGCTCTGCCAACTCCTTGGCTTCAAGCCCCATGTTTGAGGTGACCCTTTTTAAGAGCTCTTGATGAGCCTTGGCATCATCCTGAGGAACTGGGTGAGAGGGCCCCGTAATTGCCTCATCAGGTGAGGATGAAGAGGAGGCGGGCACCGGTGGTTCTGCCACCTCCGTCGCTTCCTGCATGGGGACCTCCACTGCGGCTGAGTTACCCTGCTCTAGGGTCACATCTGTGTCGGGGGGCGGGGAGGGCAGGAGACTGTCGCTGACCGCATATCTGATGCCCCTGAAACCGACCTATGCTCCTGCAAGGGTTGTGGAAATCCCCAGGGATTCCAGAGGTGCCAGGGGGCAGGCCACTGGCTCTGAGACCACGTTGTACTGGGAGACGTTGTGGGAAAAGCCAGTGCCTTCACTAAGTGGCCCTGACCCGCTGGTAGGGACTCCCCCTCACTGTTGGATCAGCCTACTCCAGGCCCTCGGTGCCAATCCCAGAACTCTGCTGAGGATTCACACGAGGGCGATGACCCTGGTGCCACGATCCCAGTGACCGGTGGTGGCGTTTGGCGGATTGGCGACGGTAATCTGGCGATCTACACCTGACGCTTAGTAAACAGTCTATTGAGCAGGAGCGAGTAGGCTGACGTGCACAGGACCGGCGGCGTGCCCATGGTGAACCATACCGGGGATTCTGTCAACAAGTTACGGGGCTCCCTGGACCAGCAGGTCGAACCGCCAGAGTGGTGCCAAACACTAGGAGAGTGGCTTGGGCGTTCCCGGCACCGGGGCAGCGCCATTCCACTGGCAATCATCTCCTTGAGCCCAAGGAGCACTGCTCAGAGTCTGGGGATCCACACCATGGACTCTGATGGGTGGGCCGACCTGTGTCCAGGGCATCATGGCTCTGCGCAGGCAAGCACTGGCGGGATACTCCCCACGGTGGACACCCCCATTAGAAGGGTCCCAAGGCAGGTTTTCCCAGGTACCTGGAATGGGGTACCTCCGTGGCCAGCGTGGGCCTGAAAGGCCTCCGGTGTGGATGGCACCACCAGGTGCCAAATGCCTCTGCTGCTTCTTGCAGTGGCGGGGGAGGGGGGGCCTGGAGTGGGCTAGTCTGCTCAGCAGGAGCTGGGGCCTGACCTCTGTCTGGAGGTGAAGAGCTGCAAGACATGGTACTGGTCCATTGATCCTCCATTCTCTTACCTGGGTCCTGTCCTAGGGGAGGGAACTTATCCTCAGTCACAGTCAGCATACTACTGGTCCTTTACTTATCTTTATATCACCTGTTGTGGGGGTCCTTGCTTTTCATGTGTTCCTATTCATTTGGTTTACCTCTGGTTTACCTTGTTTAGAACTGTTGATGGTTTAATAAATACCTTGGTTGTTTACACCCACACATCCTTCTTGGTTTACCTTATTTTAAGGGACTAACAACAAACCCCAATGATAGATGCGGGTAGGGGGACATTCCTCTAGACTGGTTCAACATGGGTTACCAGGGACAGATAAGGGGGAAAAGCTAGACAAATCATCATCTGTAGCCCAGGCATCTTTCGGAACGAAATGTTTGAAAATATGACTTATATGGCCAAGTTAATCCCTGGCACAACTCCACTGTCTAACATCTATTTTAAGTAGTTCCAGTGATCAACTGTTCTCCATGTCCACTGATGGCAGGACAAGAAGTAATTGGTTTAGTGTGCAGCAAGAGAGATTTGGGTTGAATATTAGGAAAAACTTTCTAACTATAAAGATAGTTAAGCTCAGGAGCAGGTTACATAGGGAGGTTGTGGAATCCCACTCCTTGGAAGTTTTTGAGAACAGGTTAGACAAATAATTGTCAGAGATGATCTAGATATAGTTAATTTTCCTCCAGTGAAGGTGGATGGACAAGATGACCTCTTGAGGTCCCTTACAACCCTACATGTTTATGAATACATTTCAGAGGGAGTTTAGGTTGGGAGGTCCCGCCCTCAGTATTTAAGTCAGAAGGGCCAAGCAATGCTAGGCTGATTTGGAGCCTGGCAGTGTGGACATTTCATGACCCTGAACTGGAGACTAGCACTTGTGCCGGGATCAGTGATGCTAGATACCTGCTAAAAAGATTATAGTGCAAGTGGGAATAAGGAGCACTAAGCTGCCAATGACAATTTGATAATAGTGGATCAAATAGTTTTCTAGGCTTCCAAGTCTGTTTCTCTCACCTTCTGATAGCTTGATTACCAGGGAAATAGGTCTACCACCTTGCCCGGGGCCCTGACCAATTAGGGGTCCTGGAAAAATGGGCACTCCCCACACCCCGACCCACTCCACCTGGCACTCCGCAGCAGCAACTCCAGGTGGGCAGAGTGGGGAAAGCCCCCATGCCCTGACCCTGCTCCCTTGGCTGGAGAGCCAGGTGGGCGGGGGGAGTGGGCCCTGACCCTGCTCCCTGGCAGGAGTGGGAGGGGTGGGGGAGGACTGCAGGTGGAAGGGGCCCCACAACACCCTAATCCACCCCTGCAAGGTACAGGTGTTCTCTAAGATGGTTTCTCTCCCAAACATTCTTCTGCCCAGCCATGGCTGACTTTCCCCCAGTAAGAACCTTCCACAGAAGTACAAGGTGCTGGCTTCCCTTGTCCTCTTAAGTGAAAGATCTTTGCCTAAGCAGGTTTCTCACCTATATTCTGTTCCCAGAGGCTTCAATCCTCCCTGGTTGAATGATTAGTGAGTTATTAGTTTTCCAGTAACATATGACATGACACCTTTTTGATACACGTATCAGAGGGGTAGCCGTGTTAGTCTGAATCTGTAAAAAGCAACAGAGGGTCCTGTGGCACCTTTGAGACTAACAGAAGTACTGGGAGCATAAGCTTTCATGGGTAAGAACCTCACTTCTTCAGATGCAAGAAGTGAGGTTCTTACCCACAAAAGCTTATGCTTATGCTCCCAGTACTTCTGTTAGTCTCAAAGGTGCCACAGGACCCTCTGTTGCTTTTTGATACAGACAATAACCAAAGTGAGTTGGGGTACACTGAACTGGCTAGGTCAGCTGAAACTCATTACCTGACACCAGCGAGTCCTTGTCCTCTGACACTGGGATGCTCTTAGGGGTCACACCTCCCCACTCTCAAAGCTGCAGGAATGTTAGCCACTGGCTGACCCAGAGGCAGCTGGTTAGA
Organism: Trachemys scripta elegans; assembly: GCF_013100865.1. Taxonomy (NCBI): domain Eukaryota; kingdom Metazoa; phylum Chordata; order Testudines; family Emydidae; genus Trachemys; species Trachemys scripta. The sequence goes on along the minus strand of NC_048305.1, from coordinate 99,304,875 downwards.
GCCCTCTTTTCTGGACAGGGCATTTGACACCATATTTTCTTTCCTCTTTATATAGAAGAAACCTATTTTGTTACCTTTGTCTGTTTACAGTCTCCAGGATATAATATCAGAGTATCTGTGATTTCAGCTACAAATTTTTTAGACATTTTACAGTGACATTAATGACCAGTATTATTATACTTCAAATGATATATCATGTCACCTTTCAAATAAATATCATGAGACTAGTATGTGAGGTGTAGTACGTCAGGCCTGGGACAAGAGCTGCTGACACAGTGTAATGAACCATAAATGGGCCTCTGTGTCACTGGTGGACCAACAAGGGCACAAAAAAGTCAAAACTGATGATTGTTGCTACCTCTTATGGATGATATGATAAAGTGTCACCGAATCACTTCTGAATTTTTATACTGAAGTTGCGGAATCTACTGTTTAGAGTTTAAAAATGAAATACATCTGAAATATTAAAGTTTTCCCTCTGATGTTCTATTTATTTTCTGAAAAAAACAGAGGTTCTTATATACATCTATAATTTTCACATGTCCTTGTTTCTACTCTAAACATCATACATGAATTAGCTGTTTTATTAATAGTGGGATTGTAAAAATTAAATTTGGTTTTAATATAAATACCTTGTAACTACCCTGAAAATACAAACTAGATTTATATGACATGGGATTATTTTCCTATGAATATGAATTTTCCAACCTTTATCTTACTTTCTAATGGTTCTCTCTTTTCCAAGTATTTTAGGTAGAAAAATGATGTATTTAGCCCTGTAAGTTTCCTCCAGTCTTAGGAAAATAATACAAAACACACAGATAGTAACAGCGGAAAAGTAAAATTAGCATTGTGTTCATTAACTGAAAGAAACTTATTAGATGGGACTTTTTCTTATTATTCTTTGATTTTAAAATTTGCATAAGTAAGCAAGCTAAATTTAAATGATTAAAGAAAATACAATATCTAACAACTATCAAGTCGAAGTCAAGAAAGTGGTAAATGCAACAACTCATGATCAGCCCACATGTGAAGTTGTTTGTCTTCAGCACAGATGTGTTATTGCAGCACAATGAATGCCTCACACTTGAATCAACAGAAAATGTCTGTAAATTCCTCATCAAAGCTTTAGAAACTATCTAAAAAAACCCCTCTCTTCTATATTTTGAAATCAATATTTATAAGTTAAAGACATAGTACATTAGGATATCTGTTAATCTATGCTACCATTATGTGGTAAGTACCATTCCTCTACATGTAAATTTAAAAGAAAACTGAAATTGAAATTTATAAAAGACAGAAATTGGCTTCTTGTCAACTTTTCAGTAATGACTGTAATACATCATACATTTTAAAACTAGAGCAGCAGCTTATTTTGACTCATTTTATACCCAAGAGGTTTTCATCTATTAAATTCATTAAAAAAAAAAAAAGACATTCTTAACCAGAAGTTCTCTAGAACATGTTGTACAGTCTGGTACAATTAGGTCTAAATAATTTACAAGGTTTTACTGGCAGGAAATCCTGTTACTGGGTTACTGGACTTTGTTTAATACTCATACATTTCTGCTAAAATGTCGATAATGATTTCTTCTTATAAATAAAAGTAGACAAATGTACGGGAGGAAGGAAAAATGGAAAGAAGATTACATTAAACTCATATCAGAAACATAATTTTTGATGAGTCTGAAAACTTGTTATTTTAGGATTTCTTAGAATCATAGAATATCAGGGTTGGAAGGGACCTCAGAGGTCATCTAGTCCAAACCCCTGCTCAAAGCAGGACCAATCCCCAGATAGATTTTTGCCCCAAATCCCTAAATGGCCCCTTCAAGGATTGAACTCACAACCCTGGGTTTAGCAGGCCAATGCTCAAACCACTGAGCTATCCCTCCTCCCCAATCATGTTCAGATCCATTGAAGTAGATCACATTTTTGCAATTGACTGCAAAACAGCAATATTAGTCCAATTCTGACACCATAAATCATATATTTTTAGAGGAAGTTCTTTAACAAATTCACTATAAATTATTTGCCATGCCCTGTTTAAGATCTTTCATTTATGTTACAGTCCCGCCCCCCACCCATAAATAAAACAGTTGAAAAAGGACACAATCACATTGGTTCAAAGAAAAAAAAAGTAATGAAAGATCGTTCCCAAGGGAAGTCAAGGAGATAGACTTTGAAATCTAATCTCTTCAGGCATGAAATATCACCCATTATTGTTTTATTAAGAAATTTTTAATTTTTCTTTGTATAAGCAAATGTAATGTAATACAGAATAATTCATGTATAGTCTAGCAAGGTCAAATTTGCTGTTTAACTGAAGAGTACAAGTTAATATTTCTTTTGTTATTATGACTCAAATACAGGCATATTTAGGTATAAGTAAACTTAAAAAAAAAGCTTACCATTACTATTGGTCATTTTTAACTACTTGGAAAGTAAATCCATCAAAAAAAAAAAAAAATAAACTTAGCAAGTAATTTTCCTAGTATGGTCATAGCAGGGATCCCAGGCTATCCTGTGCCACTAAGACACAGGAAGTTTTTGGAAAGTGTAGGGGACAAATTTCCTGGTGCAAGTGCTGGAGGAACCAACTAGGGGCAGAGCTTTTCTTGACCTGCTGCTCACAAACAGGGAAGAATTAGTAGGGGAAGCAAAAGTGGATGGGAACATGGGAGGCAGTGACCATGAGATGGTCGAGTTCAGGATCCTGACACAAGGAAGAAAGGAGAGCAGCAGAATACGGACCCTGGACTTCAGAAAAGCAGACTTTGACTCCCTCAGGGAACAGATGGGCAGGATCCCCTGGGAGAATAACATGAAGGGCAAAGGGGTCCAGGAGAGCTGGCTGTATTTTGAAGAATCCTTTTTGTGGTTGCAGGAACAAACTATCCCGATGTGTAGAAAGAATAGTAAATATGGCAGGCGACCAGCTTGGCTAAACAGTGAAATCCTTGCTGATCTTAAACGCAAAAAAGAAGCTTACAAGAAGTGGAAGATTGGACAAATGACCAGGGAGAAGTATAAAAATATTGCTCAGGCATGCAGGAGGAAAATCAGGAAGGCCAAATCACACTTGGAGTTGCAGCTAGCAAGAGATGTTAAGAGTAACAAGAAGGGTTTCTTCAGGTACGTTAGCAACAAGAAGAAAATCAAGGAAAGTGTGGGCCCCTTACTGAATGAGGGAGGCAACCTAGTGACCGAGGATGTGGAAAAAACTAAATGTACTCAATGATTTTTTTGCCTCTGTCTTCACAAACAAGGTCAGCTCCCAGACTGCTGCACTGGGCAGCACAGTATGGGGAGAAGGTGACCAGCCCTCTGTGGAGAAAGAAGTGGTTCGGGACTATTTAGAAAAACTGGACGTAGACAAGTCCATGGGGCCGGATGCACTGCATCCGAGGATGCTAAAAGAGTTGGCAGATGAGATTGCAGAGCCATTAGCCATTATTTTTTAAAACTCCTGGCGATCGGGGGAGGTCCCGGATGACTGGAAAAAGGCTAATGTAGTGCCCATCTTTAAAAAAGGGAAGGAGGAGGATCCGGGGAACTACAGGCCAGTCAGCCTCACCTCAGTCCCTGCAAAAATCATGGAGCAAGTCCTCAAGGAATCAATTATGAAACACTTAGAGGAGAGGAAAATGACCAGGAACAGTCAGCATGGATTCACCAAGGGGAAGTCGTGCCTTACTAACCTAATTGCCTTCTATGAGGAGATAACTGGCTCTGTGGATGAGGGGAAAGCAGATGATGTGTTATTCCTTGACTTTAGCAAAGCTTTTGATACGGTCTCCCACAGTATTCTTGCCGCCAAGTTAAAGAAGTATGGGCTGGATGAATGGACTGTAAGGTGGATAGAAAGCTGGCTAGATTGTCGGGCTCAACGGGTAGTGATCAATGGCTCCATGTCTAGTTGGCAGCTGGTTTCAAGCGGAGTGCCCCAAGGGTCGGTCCTGGGGCCGGTTTTGTTTAATATCTTTATTAATGATCTGGAGGATGGTGTGGACTGCACTCTCAGCAAGTTTGCAGATGACACTAAACTGGGAGGCATGGTAGATACACTAGAGGGTAGGGATCGGATACAGAGGGACCTAGACAAATTAGAGGATTGGGCCAAAAAAACCTGATGAGGTTCAACAAGGATAAGTGCAGAGTCCTGCACTTAGGACAGAAGAATCCCATGCACTGCTACAGACTAGGGACCAAATGGCTAGGTAGCAGTTCTGCAGAAAAGGACCTAGGGGTCACAGTGGACGAGAAGCTGGATATGAGTCAACAGTGTGCTCTTGTTGCCAAGAAGGCTAACGGCATTTTGGCTGTATAAGTAGGGGCATTGCCAGCAGATCGAGGAACATGATTGTTCCCCTTTATTCGACATTGGTGAGGCCTCATCTGGAGTACTGTGTCCAGTTTTGGGCCCCACACTACAAGAAAGATGTGGAAAAATTGGAAAGAGTCCAGCGGAGGGCAACAAAAATGATTAGGGGTCTGGAGCACATGACTTATGAGGAGAGGCTGAGGGAACTGGGATTGTTTAGTCTGCAGAAGAGAAGAATGAGGGGGGATTTGATATCTGCTTTCAACTACCTGAGGGGGGGTTCCAAAGAGGATGGAGCTCAGCTGTTCTCAGTGGTGGCAGATGACAGAACAAGGAGCAATGGTCTCAAGTTGCAGTGGGGGAGGTCTAGGTTGGATATTAGGAAACACTATTTCACTAGGAGGGCGGTGAAGCACTGGAATGCGTTACCTAGGGAAGTGGTGGAGTCTCCTTCCTTGGAGGTTTTTAAGGCCCGGCTTGACAAAGCCCTGGCTGGGATGATTTAGCTGGGAATTGGTCCTGCTTTGAGCAGGGGGTTGGACTAGATGACCTCCTGAGGTCCCTTCCAACCCTGATATTCTATGATTCTAAGACACCCATCCAGCAATACACTTAAACATGTGGATAACATTAAGCACTGTACCATTGAAGAAGGGAAGTTGAAGTCAATGGAACTACACATATGCTTAAAGCTAACCATGTTGTCCTCAATTCAGCAAAGTATTTAATTACCTGCTTAAAGTTAAATATGTGCTTAAGTCTTTTGCAAATCAAGGACTTAATTAGCGGATGTCTCTTCCATAAGCCTGTGCTGTGGTATGACCACCAACAAAAGCCAAAGCATATGAATGTTATTTTAGAAGCATGAAAACCAACTATTTTTTCCTCATTTTGCTAATTCAAATGGCCATTTGAGATTATACAAAACTTTCAAAAAATCCGTAGCTTATAACCACTGACAAATGTATTCTTAATGTAACTTATATTACAGATAGAAAATAAAAAAAGCTCATCAGAAAATTTTGCGGTCATAAATCAGCCTTCATGGCAGTCTTAAGTAGGCAGGCAATACCACCATCAGGTGAGATGATCTGGCAATCCTCATCACATGTTGTTCAGCATCTCATTCATAATGATCAGTCTTTCTAAACCCATTATGCAATATATGGCACAATAATACTGAACCTGAAATGATTTCACAGGTCCCTAGACTATACCCAGGATAATAACAACACCTGATCAAATGTAACTACAGCATCAATATTGCAATACGATAACAAGAAGACTGATTAGAGAACTTGGGGAAAGCAGACTTAGCCAAGGGTCAAAAATTAACCATACCTTTAAATTTCTTGTTTTTTTCTCAATTTATTCCAGAGCCCTAATGTTACCATTAATTTTTTTAAATTTATTAATAAAGAATTGTATAAAAGAGTAACAAATGGATTGTGTATCTGGAAGACCTTTTGAGATGATAGCATAAACAGTCCTCTATTCCAAAGAATTCCAGAGTGACAAGGCTGTTTCTTTTTCTTTCTCCCCAGTAGCTGCAAGGTTGCTCTGTTCTCTGGAGATGGGGATATGAAGAGGCTGACTAGCGGCTGGAGCCTCAGGAGGAATTCTGAATTGACAACCAGAATTCCTCCTATAGGCTCCAGAATGGACAGTGGAGAGAGAGCTCTGCCATCTGCAGAGGGTACGGTAGGCTCTCAGCCAACTCTGGACTGTTGTGGGGTGAGAAAGCACAGTTCTCCCCTCATCCCACCTCTCACAGCCACATTAACAACTCAGTGATATCAACTGGGGAAAAACTGGAGAGGATGTACTTTCCCTATAACATTAGCATATGGATGTCTGGTGCCTTTCTGTGAATTTATGTAGGCCTTCCTTGTATTTTCAGATTGTACTGTTTCCTTTCTGATTTTGGATATGAAGGCAAGCACTCACTTTCTTTTTTCAAAAAAGTTTTTGGGGATAAAAGGTACTATGTAAATGTGAGATTATTATTAAATTATTTGTTATAAATCAGAACCTTATTTTTTATATTATTAACATTAAAAGTTTTCATAAAATCTTACTAAGCATTAAGTAGAAAACTGTGTATTCATTTCTGCAAATTCAATATTGTATACAAGTGTTTTAAACTAGAGAATGTTATCACGTTAAATGTGCTTACATTTATTTCCTGTGCTTAGATGTAATGTAGTAATAATAATGCCACAATTACCAGAATGTACAATCTAAATTATAGTACTCTGTAAATCAACATGTAGCTGAATGAGTTACATACATCCTACAGGATACCACTACAGTTCTAAATTGTTTCCTGTTAACACTGTGCACACATTCTATAAAATTTTGAACTGTGCTCAGCATACAATGTGGTAACTAACTAATAATTCTGAAAAACTATACCACTGTACAGATACATAAATGATGTACAGATACGTAAATGTGAAATAAATAAACTTTATTCAGAGTTGCATAATGGGGAATCTAGACAATTCCTGTAACTTCTATTGAAGAGAAATATATGTACTTTAACTTATTAGTGAGATTTCAAATAAGAAAATAAAATCTTTACAAAACACAAATGTTCAAACAGGCTCCCATGTCAGTGTGAAATCATCAATATTATTCATGCTGGGATTTTGCATACAGTGGAAAATTGTATATGCCATATCAGATGCACTATTGCTTTGTTTAGAATAGGATATTGTTTCCTCTTTAAATATGTATGGGACAGCGCTGCTTAACCACTGGTAAACACTTGACAACTGGGCATTTTCAAAATAACTTATTTTTGCACATAATTTTTAAAAGTAAAAGAAAAAATATAAATCTCAATTACAACAGAAATGTCACTTTAATTACAAAATACATTGCTGTAGACGACTCAGAGAACATTCTCTCAGAAACCACTCCACTGAATACCACTGCCATATGTCTAACTGAATGAGACTTTAGATCTAGTTCACCTATTCATTGAATATGTACATTCAATGAGCTATTCAGCATTACAAGTAGATTACTGACAACTATTAATACCAGTACATATTTTCTATAGCATTGTAAAGTAGTTTAAAATAAAACTGGAAAACACAGTCATTAAAAAAGGATACATTTGTTTTTACCTAATACCTCCTCTGTGAATTGCCAGGTTCATCAATCCCCTGATTGGATCTCATTCTACTTTACAGCTAGGAGGCATCTCCAGACTTGTCAATCATGGCTAAGTTTCAGCTTCACCTACTTAGGAAAGCCATTAGATACATTGACCAAACCGGACAGTCTCTACGCAAAAGAATTAATGGACACAAATCTGACATCAGGAATCATAATACTCAAAAACCAGTGGGAGAACACTTTAACCTGTCTGGTCATTCAATGACAGACCTGCGGGTGGCTATTTTACAACAGAAAAGCTTCAAAAACAGACTTCAACGAGAAACTGCTGAACTTGAATTGATATGCAAATTAGACACAATCAATTTAGGTTTGAATAGACTGGGAACGGCTGAGCCATTACAAACATTGAATCTATCTCCCCATATAAGTACTCTCACACTTCTTATCAACCTGTCTGTACTGGGCTATCTTGATTATCACTTCAAAAGTTTTTTTTTTCTCTTACTTAATTGGCCTCTCAGAGTTGGTAAGACAACTCCCACCTGTTCATGCTCTCTGTATGTGTGTGCATATATATCTCCTCAATATATGTTCCATTCTATGCATCCGAAGAAGTGGGCTGTAGCCCACGAAAGCTTATGCTCAAATAAATTTGTTAGTCTCTAAGGTGCCACAAGTACTCCTGTTCTTTTTCCGGATACAGACTAACATGGCTGCTACTCTGAAACCTGTCATTAGATAAGTTTCCTGCAGTGAAATGCGCTATAAAATGACAACCTGTCTACTCAGAGAAAATAAATTATCAAGTAAAAACATATTTGTCCCTCTGTCATATCCAGGTCTATCATTGCTATGAAGGGATTTTAACAGCACTGAAATCCCATTAGTAGGGCCAAATAATGCCAACATCTGAAAGTTTCCTTCTTTCAAATATCCGGGTCTACCGTATGTAAATCCTTTTGTCTCTTCCTGATTTCAGAGCAAAACTAATCCTATGAGACAATGGCTCAGGGCTCAGTGCATGAAATCTAAATCCTGACCACTGCAGAAGCTGCTGGAGAGGGTAGTAACTAAGCTATAATGCCTTACTGCACTGCAGATGTAGGGAGCACGGATGGGATGGAGGAAGGAAGATGGAGATTTTGGTAGCTGGGTAAGGGACAGTTGGAAGCATGCAGGAAGCCACTTGCTAAATTGGGTCCATTCAAAATGCATTTTAATGAAGCCAAATGCAAAGTTATACCTCTAGGAACAAGGAATGTAGGCCATATCTTCAGAATGAAGAACTGTATCCTGGAAAGCAGGGAATGAAAAAGATTTGGCTGTCATAGTGGACAAGCAACTCATCATGAAGTCTCAATTAAATGCTGTGGCAAAAACAGCTAAGGCGATCCCTAGATGTATAAACAGGGGAGTAGTGAGTAGGGAGGTGATTTTACTTCTACATGCAGCATTGGTGAGGCCAATACTGGAATATTGTTTCCAGTTCTGGCACCCACATTTTAAAGGATGTTGAAAAAATTGGAGAGACTGCAGAAGAGGGCCTCAAAAATAAATCAAGGGATGGAGAAAATGCCTTATAATGACAGACTTAAAGTTGCCGTTTACTTAATCTAAAAGATGGCGAGGCAACTTTATTACAGTGCATAAGTACCTTCACAGGGAGAAGATATCAGGTACTAATAATGGGCTTTTAAAACTAGCTGAGAAATGCATAACAAGAACCATGGCTGGAAGATGAAGCCAAACAAATTCAAATTAGAAATAAAGCACCAATTTTTAATAAGTGAAGGAACAAACTACCAAGGGAAGTGGTGTATTCTCCCTCTCTTGATGTCTTCAAATCAAGACTGGATACCTTTCTGGAAGATATGCTTTAACCAAACACCAGTTATACGTTATTAAACACAATTTATTGCACTTAATTCAGGGGTAACTGGATGAAATTTAATGGCCTGTAATATACAGGAAGTCAGACTAGGTGATCTGATGGTCCCCGCTGACCTTAAACTCTATGAATCAACTTCCTTCACTCTGACAATAATGCAAGCCTTACTGTCTCATTTGCTCACTTCACCCACAGCCACCTCTTTGCCTTTCTCCACAATTCCTCTATTAATAGAATACAATCAGTTCTAGTCCACCAAGCCAGTACCCTCTTTTCATCCAAATTCCTCCTCAAGAATAACTTATTTTGAGATGCCGATAAGCAGGAACAATCTTAACCACATAGGAGTGCACACACACCCAATCTTCCTGTTGCAATAAGATCTTATCTTACTGCTATATTGCTCCTAATGTATTATACAAATAAATATGAACACTAAATGAAATTAAATAATTAGTATTTCCTCATGTTCATGGATATCATTTTAGGTTACCGTAAAATATCCATTATGAACTGATAAGTTGCAATGATTTCAAAGAGAGAAAGACTGTGCCATTTGCAGTTTAGATATAAAATACAAGATTAACTATTCATTTCCAAATCCTATACATATTTTAGTTGGTTATAAAAAGCAGATGTAATCTACCAAATGTAGTCTTCTGCTTCTCACTGGTTAGCATTGGCACCACCTTGTGGTCATTTGCTTAATAATACAAAAGTTATGCCATTAAAAGATATCACAGCTGTACAACTGTAATTTTGGAAAGAAAATTGCAATATTCAGACACACTGTGTTCAATTTGAATTCAATGTTTAAAAACACAAATTCAATTAAAATACATTTATGAAAATAAAAGTAATAAAAGTTTAAAATGTAATAATCTCTCCTTATAAGGGGTAGCTTTAGCATGGGTTCACAGGTTTAATTGCACTCACAGAAGTCACCCCACAGCAGTGGATCCTGTCCCACAGGGCTGGGCTCAGTTCTCTGTTCTAGGCATTGTGACTTGCCACACAGGATGACAGCACCACTCAGGTTTAGCCAGCTGCCCCTTTGTCATGACAGCAGGCTCGCTCTCCAGTCCCCCTGCCCTGCCTCTTCACATGGCTGGAATTAGGGTTGCAGTGCCAGTGTGCAGGCTACTGCTGTAGGTGCTCAGTCTTCCCTTGACAGTTGGTATAGTGCAATCACTTAATCAGGTGGTTACATCCACCTCTGCTCCTTATTCAATCTGCTCCTTTTGAAATCTATTCATTTTTGCTGGAAGTTATCACTGTGCCTTTTGAGCACCAGCAATAAGCTGTTATGGACTGGTATGTAGGCAGTCTGGCCTAATAGTCAGAGCAGGAGTCAGGTCTAGTGGGTAAAGCAGGCATCCAGGTTGGAGAACAAAGCCAAAGGTCAGCACCAGAGTCAATTGACAGTTACCAGAACTGTGGTCAAGCCAGAATCATAACCAAGAATCAAAGCTAAGGGTAAGAGCTGAGGTCACATGCCAAATGCCAGAACCAAGGGTCAAGCCAGAGGCAAGATCAGGAATCAGAAGCTGGGATTGGAGCTGGGACTGGTAATTGGGGATAGGAGGCAAGGCATAAGAGCCGGAGGAGAGGCAAGGATTAAGAACAGAGCATGATCCTGGTGAGAAAAGAAGTGAACGCAGGGGGGAGGCAGGAGCACAGCAGGGTGGAAACTCCCAAGCCTAGGTTCCAGACCCAGGACATTACAGAAGAGTGGTCAAGCAGGTTTCTCCCAAAATTAGTTGTGCTGCTGCTTGATTGATTATCTAACAGTGCTTAGGGCCTAATCCTACAACTGCTATGCATATAGACCTTCATGCAAGTATTCACATTGAGCAAGGATTGCAGACTCAGGCCCATAGTACTAAAGATAAATCCTACTTTGTGGATATAATCTCATCAGTAAGGGAACTATCCAGACTGAGCCATGCAACTATGAGAACAGAATAATATTATTCTTAACACACTAGGAACCATAATAGTTAATTATATTACATACTAAATCTACACTAAAAAACATAAAGGGCACCAATCCAAGCACTCAACAGTTGGAAAACGCCAGAATTAAATTTGTCCTTGCAATCTCAGTTTGGCCACCTTAAACACAAGCATGGATAATCCTGCTGAACATTACATAGGAAGTCTGTGTCACAGCCAGAAACAGAAACGGAATCCTGATATCTTAGGTCCTAAATGGATCTGATCAGAAAAAGGAATTTCCTTTCCACAGGCAACTTTGACATTTTAAAATTTGTTTTTGTTCCGAAAAGTTCAATTTTTAAAATTTCTTACAGGAAGGAAATTCAGAAAAATTTTGATTCTGAAACATCAAAATGTTTAATTTTTATAATGTCAAAACAATATATTAATTTTAGTATATAAAATGACAATTTAATATAAAAGTTGAAACATTAAATAAAAATAAAGATTAATCTAAACATTTTGACCTTTTCAAAATGAAATAAATTGAGATCAATCATTGTGACTTTTTCCCCCATGGAAAATTTTGCTCAAACTGACGTTCCCATGAAATGTTTCGATTTCAACGAAACTGCATTTTTCAACAGAAATAATTCCATTGAAAATTTTTCAGCCAGTTCTAGATCAGTGCCTTCACACAAGAGAAGATCCTTTCTCTTCTTACAACCCTTTACTTCATTCACTGTCTGTTCTGTTCACTGAATGGGGCCCAACATCCTACAGAGCAAATAGTATGTGATAATGTAATTGATAACTGTCATAATGGATAAATAACCTTAATTCTGGCATTTCCTAACTTCTGAGTGTTTGAATTAAAAATCCTACTGTTCTTTTAATGTAGTTTTTTATATATAACACCCTAGTTTTTAAAATAAGCAAACTGAACTAATAGATTCCATCTTGTGGAACCATACTGACCCTGGACCTTTACATCTATAGCACTGACCCCTACCACTTGAGCTAAAGGAGTAACTGGTCTAGCAGTAATAGGCTGTTATCTTCTATGTGAACAAGCCAGAAGAGGGGGGCCATGATACACACTTCACAGATGGGTACACAACCATTTGCTAGACAGCAGCGGAAGGTTGAGAACTAGGAATCCAGTGTTCTGTTCCTGTCGGGAGGAGGGGGGGAACGGAGTATTAAACTACACATAACATAGCCAATTTCATATCTGAAACATTCATGTAGAAAGGCAGCATGCCTAAGTGGATGTGACTTGAATCTACTATAATAGAACCTGTATTCTATTCCCAGTTGTGCCAGAAGTGACCTTACACAACCTCTCAGGTACACTAAATGTTAAATAAAGAGGGAGGGTGTCACAGCCCAGGTTGAGCTCCCCCTTGTGGACAATCACCAGGCTGCTGTATTGGACCTAATCTTTGGATCCCATCTGCTTTTTAGCCTGCTGGGTTTAAGCCATGTCCAGACATTGTCTTTAAGTCTGATCTCTCAGACATACTCAAAGGGTGCAGACTCCCTGTCTGGTACCTTTTCTTGTGATATTAGAGTACAACACTGAACACGAATAGTCTAAAAGTCACATTCTGGTTGGATGCTCCTAATGATGGACAGCTGAGAACTCACCTGTGAAAAAAAAATCACTACCCCCATTATGTTAAATAAATGGAGGGAGAAGTTCAGGAGGCAACAGAGATAACAGAGGCAGTTTGCAGGAAATTATAATGAAGAGAGGCAGCTCGGGCAGGAGACAGGGAGGGAATGTAAGAAAAAAAAAATGATGTTTTTAATGACTCCCTTTATTTTGGCAACAGTATGTGGACTTCAAACTACTTTTAATCTAAATTCTATTGCAAGAACTAAGGGTAAAAGACTCCTTTCTTATTTTGCTAGTGTAGATGAGAACAAAGTAGTGGAACTGGGCCAAGGGTGAAGGACGGGAGTGCTGGCTTCAGAATAGGCTTCCCTTTTTTTCTTTGGAGCTTTTCTATAAATCATGGGAATTATGTTTTGTGCGAGGGAGGGGCCCAGGATCCATGCTGGTGCAAATTAACGCTGAATAGATCAGTAGGGATTTGGATTGCTTTTTCCACTGTACACTGACATATTTACCCAAGCAGAGACAAAAAGGCTATCTGTGCAGATCCAATTACAGACTTTAGTTTTCCTATAATGAAGTGAAAATGGCTTTGGGCCAAAAACAACTGTCTAAAGGATAACTGGGACTCTGAGGGCAGGAAGGGGAAGAAGCACAGAGTCAAGGCAACTTGCATATAAGCAGCTAGGTAAATCTCAGGAGCAAAGGTATTAAGTGCACAGACATTAAACACCATTAAAATATACCATATACTATCTGCTAACAATCACAGTGTCATTCATTAACAAAACAAAAAATGCTTTGTAAGCATTAGCAACTAGCCTTATTCAGCCCAAAGGTGTTTCTGCTGCTACTTTACTAAAATTCTCAATAATGTTTGCTGATATGGAGTGGTGGTAGCACTCCATAACAAAGGTTGAAGCTAGCTTGTCATTACAAACCAGATTTTTCAATCACTTCTCTAACTCAACCAAAAAAGAATCCCCCGGAAATTTCAGATCCCACATCACCTTTTTAATGTTATTGTCATACAAGTTTGGAGGAAGGGGATGGAGACTGGGGAAGAATTTTACAGTAAAAGGATATTAAAATATTTTATCATGTTTTTTGAAAATCTTCCTAACTTTAGCTCATCTCTACAAAGTGTCTACAAATTACAAATCTGTTGTTTTAATGGCCTTGCTGAGAAGTGCCTTTTGGTGGAGTTATTGTGGGAATTACAAAACTACATAAAGGGCTAGTCTACAGCGTGGGGGGGGGGGGGCGATGTAAGGCTACGTCTTCACTACGGGGGGGGTGTGTCGATTTAAGATACGCAAATTCAGCTATGCGAATAGTGTAGCTGAATTCGACGTATCCGAGCCGACTTACCCCGCTGTGAGGACAGTGGCAAATCGACCTCCGCGGCTCCCCCGTTGCCGGCGCTTACTCCTACCTGCGCTGGTGGAGTACAAGCGTCGATTCGGGGATCAATTGTCGCGTCCCGATGAGACGCGATAATTCGATCCCCCAGAGATTGATTTCTACCCGCCGATTCAGGCGGGTAGTGAAGACGTAGCTTAAGATACGCAACTTCAGCTACGGGAATAGCGTAGCTGAAGTCGACATATCTTATTTCGACTTCCCTTGGGTCCTCACGGCGCAGGATCGACAGCCGCAGCTCCCCCATTGACTCCGCTACCGCCGCTCGCCCTGGTGGAGTTCTGGAGTTGACGGGAGCGTGTTCGGGGATTGATATATCATGGCTAGACGAGATGCGATATATCGATCCCCGATAGATCGATTACTACCCGCCGATTCGGCAGGTAGTCTGGACATGTCCAAAGAGGCTGTTATGGGATGTAAAGTGGGCAGGGAATGGGATATAGATCCTGATATGTGGTGGTGGTGTGATGTGAAGCTGGGATGTGGATGTGTCTGTGTAGGGGTGTAAGGGGGATGTGGTGCTGGCCAGTGTTTCCCTCAGGAATTGAAATTTTTTTTTTTTTTTTTCAAATTTACAGGGGGTGGGGTCAGGGCCGATGAGGGGTGAGACCGTGAGCGTGAAGTGGGCTGTATGGTACCATAGTAAAAACTGAAAAAAAATGTTTTATGACCATTTTATTAGATTTTAAAATCATCACACAAATTAAGGTTGGCTACTCAAGACTTCTATGAAGCACTACATCTACATCCTTCTTGTTATAATTTTGCACAACACTGTTAATGAATTTCTTGAATGCAATGCATTCATCTTTGGTGACTTCTCGTGTGTCTGGTACTTCCATTCCTTCAATTGATATGCTCATTAGTTCATTCACATGATCAGGCAGAAGGCGACTTCTTTTAAAACACAAAATTCTATTCAATGATGAAAAAGAACGCTCAACTGTAGCTGTTGTGACTGGGAGTAGCAAGAGATGAATTCCTACTTCTTTCAGCCCAGGAAACATAGCATAAAGATCGGGTCGAGCCACTAGTGATGATAAAAAAGAAGTTGAAATCAAATCTTCATGCATTCGTCGTATGATATTCCACTCTGTGTTCAAATTCTCTACTCTGTCCTGAGCACATGGCAGCCCCATTGCTGGTAGTGCCTCACTCCACTCAACTGTCAGTGTTTTATAAGACAGGCAGGGCCGTCTCCAGGTTTTTTGCCACCCCAAGCAAAAAAAAAAAAAAAAAAAGCCAGAGTGCCGCCGCCGAAGCAAAAAAACAAAACAAACAAACCCGGAATGCCGCCCCATGAAAAGGGCCGCCCCAAGCACATGCTTGGAACTCTGGTGCATAGAGCTGGCCCTGAAGACAGGGATCTGTAAAAGCTACGTAGAGGTTGAGTAGAATCTAGAAGTCGCTACTGTAGATTTAAGAATCAAGTCTGTGTACTTTTTCAGTTGTCTTAACAAACACTTCTTGTCCTCTTCACTTAAGGATTCAATATAAATGCCTTCATTAGTCAACTTCTGGACTGAAGTCTTTGCTTCTTCTAGTACTTTTTAAATGGATAGCTCTCTGGTTGATCCAAATGTAGCTTCTATTGCTGGACAAAGATCTACTATTGTTGTAGCAGATGCCTGGATGGCATTGTTTAATGACCCAAGCAGTTTCAACAGTAGACTTACACGAGAGAGAATGGCAATAGTCTTCTCTGAACATAGTAGCAAAAGTAATCCACCAGCCTCATTATTTAGATCCATCCCATCTTGGGAGATACTTTCCAAAGCCAGTAATAATGGCTGGAGTAATTTTAAGACAACAGCCAAGGATCGCTCATGAGAAAGCCAGAGGGTTTTCCCAGGTTGGACTAATTTGAACTTCAGTCCCAGTGTATCTTCTACATTTTCCAAGATATTCAGTCTTTTTGGACTCTTGGTGAAAAAAAGAATATAAGGAAGATATTAAATGTATAGCTTTTTAAATGTCTTTTGAAGAGTCTGCAGCTCGTACTAGCGCTAGTTGGAGTAGATGACCTCTGCAGTGTGTAAAGGAGAGATTAGTGTTACACTTTTCTCTGAGCAAAGCTTGTGCTCCACCATGCCTTCCAGAGAAGTTTGCAGCGCCATCAAATGCACAAGCAGCCATCTGTTTGGGGTCCAATTGACAAGCATTTAACTCTTCTAAGATGTGGGTTGTCACAGATGCGGCCAATCTGTCCTCTATAACTTGAACATCTAGAAATGCATCTACTGGCCTACCACTGCCATCAAGATAACATACACAATGACTTAATACTTGATGCCCATTTGCATTGGTGCATTCATCAGCCATGTATGCAAATTTTTTGAATGTGGTGAGAGAGTTCTTCACTCTTTCAACTGTTGAGTCTTTCACTGTTGCACCACATGCACCTAGCCAGTCAATTGAGTTTCTTGCAGAAAGACAGTGAGCATTTGCTGGTCTTGTTTGGAACCAGTGTTCAACTTCAGGATGAACAAGTGACAATGCACTTAACATTGGCCTCCAGTTTGTAGTGTGTGGTATCTCTTGCTTAAATAGAAAATATGATGACACAGCCATGTTTGTTCACATGAACTGTGTCGTGTCTCTAGCATTCTTAACGGCCTCATTAACACTCACCAGTGTTGTACTTGGTCAGTGGAGACTCAGCGTTCAGAGGTGCTTTCACATGAGTTCACCTCCCAGATGGGGAGCAAGAAGGTACCTTGTTCATTCCTCCATCTGGCCACTGTTGTTCATTGTGCCACCATTCACTCCATTGCTCTGTTGCCAATGGCCCTGCGCCATCACCTTCTGCTGCCACCTGCCACTGTGACCTCTGCGAGTTGGTCTCTTGAGGTTCCACCCAACTCTCAGTGATTTCAGCTGAGCTCTCAATGGGGGAACCTCGCTGCTACTGCGGACTGGGCCGTCTCTTCCACAGAAACACTGTCCCACAGCAGGTCTAAGCACTTAGACCTGATTATCAGTGATTTCAGCTGTAGTGGTCACTTAACAAAAGACTATCTATGAAGCCTAAACAGCTCTGTCTTTAAACAATGCAGAAGGACAGGTCAAATAGTACTTGTGACTCAGACAGACCATTAAGCAAAACACCTGTCCACACCCTCTCTCTTGATGCCCTAAGTCAGCAGAGGATAAGTACAGTTCTACTGCCCTTTACTCATACAAAAAGACTGCAGACTACGTGGCTCTGGGAAGAAGGATAAAGGAGTTTGAGGCGCAAGTGGTGTTCTCGTCCATCCTCCCTGTGCAAGGAAAAGGCCTGGGTAGAGACCGTCGAATCGTGGAAGTCAACGAATGGCTACGCAAGTGGTGTCGAAGAGAAGGCTTTGGATTCTTCAACCATGGCATGGTGTTCCAAGAAGGAGGAGTGCTAGGCAGAGACGGGCTCCACCTAATGAAGAGAGGGAAGAGCATCTTCGCCAGCAGGCTGGCTAACCTAGTGAGGAGGGCTTTAAACTAGGTTCACCGGGAGAAGGAGATCAAAGCCCTGAGGTAAGTGGGGAAATGGGATCCTGGGAGGAAGCACAAGCAGGAGAGCACAAGAGGGGAGGACTCCTGTCTCATGCTGAGAAAGAGGGACGATCAATGAGTTATCTTAAGTGCCTATACACAAATGCAAGAAGCCTGGGAAACAAGCAGGGAGAACTGGAAGTCCTGGCACAGTCAGGGAACTATGATGCGATTGGAATAACAGAGAGTTGGTGGGATAACTCACATGACTGGAGTACTGTCATGGATGGATATAAACTGTTCAGGAAGGACAGGCAGGGCAGAAAAGGTGGGGGAGTTGCGTTGTATGTAAGAGAGGAGTATGACTGCTCAGAGCTCCAGTATGAAACTGCAGAAAAACCTGAGAGTCTCTGGATAAAGTTGAGAAGTGTGAGCAACAAGGGTGATGTCGTGGTTGGAGTCTGCTATAGACCACCAGACCAGGGGGATGAGGCTTTCTTCTGGCAACTAGCAGAAGTTGCTAGATCTCAGGCCCTGGTTCTCATGGGAGACTTTAATCACCCTGATATCTGCTGGGAGAGCAATACAGCGGTGCACAGACAATCCAGGAAGTTTTTGGAAAGTGTAGGGGACAATTTCCTGGTGCAAGTGCTGGAGGAACCAACTAGGGGCAGAGCTTTTCTTGACCTGCTGCTCACAAACAGGGAAGAATTAGTAGGGGAAGCAAAAGTGGATGGGAACATGGGAGGCAGTGACCATGAGATGGTCGAGTTCAGGATCCTGACACAAGGAAGAAAGGAGAGCAGCAGAATACGGACCCTGGACTTCAGAAAAGCAGACTTTGACTCCCTCAGGGAACAGATGGGCAGGATCCCCTGGGAGAATAATATGAAGGGCAAAGGGGTCCAGGAGAGCTGGCTGTATTTTAAAGAATCCTTTTTGCGGTTGCAGGAACAAACTATCCCAATGTGTAGAAAGAATAGTAAATATGGCAGGCGACCAGCTTGGCTAAACAGTGAAATCCTTGCTGACCTTAAATGAAAAAAAGAAGCTTACAAGAAGTGGAAGATTGGACAAATGACCAGGGAGAAGTATAAAAATATTGCTCAGGCATGCAAGAGTGAAATCAGGAAGGCCAAATCGCACTTGGAGTTGCAGCTAGCAAGAGATGTTAAGAGTAACAAGAAGGGTTTCTTCAGGTATGTTAGGAACAAGAAGAAAGTCAAGGAAAGTATGGGCCCCTTACTGAATGAGGGAGGCAACCTAGTGATCGAGGATGTGGAAAAAGCTAATGTACTCAATGATTTTTTTGCCTCAGTCTTCACGAACAAGGTCAGCTCCCAGACTGCTGCACTGGGCAGCACAATATGGGGAGAAGGTGACCAGCCCTATGTGGAGAAAGAAGTGGTTCGTGACTATTTAGAAAAACTGGACGTGCACAAGTCCATGGGGCCGGATGCGCTGCATCCGAGGGTGCTAAAGGAATTGGCGGATGAGATTGAAGAGCCATTAGCCATTATTTTTGAAAACTCATGGCAATTGGGGGAGGTCCCAGATGACTGGAAAAAGGCTAATGTAGTGCCCATCTTTAAAATAGGGAAGGAGGATGATCCGGGGAACTACAGGCCAGTCAGCCTCACCTCAGTCCCTGCAAAAATCATGGAGCAGGTCCTCAAGGAATCAATTATGAAACACTTAGAGGAGAGGAAAATGACCAGGAACAGTCAGCATGGATTCACGAAGGGGAAGTCATGCCTGACTAACTTAATTGCCTTCTATGAGGAGATAACTGGCTCTGTGGATGAGGGGAAAGCAGATGATGTGTTATTCCTTGACTTTAGCAAAGCTTTTGATACGGTCTCCCACAGTATTCTTGACGCCAAGTTAAAGAAGTATGGGCTGGATGAATGGACTGTAAGGTGGATAGAAAGCTGGCTAGATCATCAGGCTCAACGGGTAGTGATCAATGGCTCCATGTCTAGTTGGGAGCCAGTTTCAAGCGGAGTGCCCCAAGGGTCGGTCCTGGGGCCGGTTTTGTTTAATATCTTTATTAATGATCTGGAGCATGGTGTGGACTGCACTCTCAGCAAGTTTGCAGGTGACACTAAACTAGGAGGTGTGGTAGATACACTAGAGGGTAGGGATCGGATACAGAAGGACCTACACAAATTAGAGAATTGGGCCAAAAAAAACCTGATGAGGTTCAACAAGGATAAGTGCAGAGTCCTGCACTTAGGACGGAAGAATCCCATGCACTGCTACAGACTAGGGACCGAATGGCTAGGTAGCAGTTCTGCAGAAAAGGTCCCAGGGGTCACAGTGGACGGGGAAGCTGGATATGAGTCAACAGTGTGCTCTTGTTGCCAAGAAGGCTAATGGCATTTTGGGCTGTATAAGTAGTGGCATTGCCAGCAGATCGAGGAACGTGATCGTTCCCCTTTATTCGACATTGGTGAGGCCTCATCTGGAATAGTGTGTCCAGTTTTGGGCCTCACACTACAAGAAGGATGTGGAAAAATTGGAAAGAGTCCAGCGGAGGGCAACAAAAATGATTAGGGATCTGGAGCACATGACTTATGAGGCAAGGCTGAGGGAACTGGGATTGTTTAGTCTCCAGAAGAGAAGAATGAGGGGGGGGGGGGGGAGATTGGATAGCAGCCTTCAACTACCTGAAGCGGGGTTCCAAAGAGGATTGAGCTCGGCTGTTCTCAGTGGTGGCAGATGACAGAACAAGGAACAATGGTCTCAAGTTGCAGTGGGGGAGGTCCAGGTTAGATATTAGGAAACATTATTTCACTAGGAGGGTGGTGAAGCACTGGAATGCGTTACCTAGGGAGGTGGTGGAGTCTCCTTCCTTGGAGGTTTTTAAGGCCCGGCTTGACAAAGCCCTGGCTGGGATGATTTAGCTGGGGATGCTCCTGCTTTGAGCAGGGGGTTGGACTAGATGACATCTTGAGGTCCCTTCCAACCCTGATATTCTATGAATCTATGAAAAGTGTGTATTAATGTTTCAATTTCAATTCAAATTTCCAATCACTAAATTGGCAACACTGTAAGTAACAAGTTCACAAAATTGGGGAGGGGGGGTTGTTGGGGAAATTCAGGGGGGGTAAGCACCCCCATAGGGGGGTGTAGGGAAATCCCTGGTGCTGGCTGACTGATGGGGTAATGTGAGGGATTGTGCGGCAACAGAGCTATGTGGTGTATCACAAGCTAGATCCCATTCACCCTCTAAATGGGGCTTTGTTGGGGGGGAGGAGAGGTGCAAACTCCCCCTTCCCCCTGCCATGGGTTAGGCGGGCATCAAGCGTCACACACCCGAGGGACAGGCAACTTTCCCCTCCCGGGCAAAGAGCGTCAGGCGGACATCAGTGCGCGAAGGCGGGAATACAATGCCCTTAACCCTAGTGCCCTCACCTGAGACGAGCGGCGCTGCTGGCCTTTCCCCCACGCAGCTCCCCGATAGGCAATGCCCAGCGCGCGCCTTTTCAGAGGCGCGAGACGGAGACGTTACCCCTACCCCCAGCAGGCTCGAGACTCAGGAGCCGCTTTCCCGTCCCCCTCCCACTGGTGCGCGAGCTCGAGGCGCTTTCTCCGTCAAAGGCCGGGTCCAGCCAGCCGGCGGCGGCGCCGGCATCTAGGTTTATGGCGTTCGCTCATTCTCGTTCCTTCCTGGGCGGCAGTTAGAGCCCGAATTGCCCCTCCCCAAGGGGCCCGCCCCCGCCCCTCCCACCCGCAGTCCATGGCGGGCGCGGAGGCGGGCGCCATGCGCAGGGCCGGAGGTTTCGTGTCGGTAGTACTGGCCCTGGTGCTAGCCGCGAGGCTCCCCGCGCTCGGCCGGCCGCCGCCGCCGCTGGGTCGACTCCTTGCCCTGTGGGAGCTGTGGCCAGGTGAGAACAGGGATGGAGGCTCCAAATAGCAGGCCCTTGCACGAGGGTCGGTCGGCTACTGGTCGGTGATGCTCCCCGGTGCCTGAAGCTGATCGAGGAGGGGGAAAGGAGCCCCCTGTGCGACCCGAGTCCGTCCTTAGAGAAGTGATAAGAAGATAGAGAAGATGAGTCCTTAGAGACGTGATAAAGGTCCAGTGTGTCCATGCTGAGGGAGGGCCTGAGGACCCAGGGCCATGTCTGTGAATGGGGCCCCCTGTAAGTGTAAGGGCTTTGGGGGTGATGATCAGACATACCGTCCCTTAATGATGGGCCCCCGCCCTTTATACTTTATGAATGGGTACCCATGGGGACATGGAGCCTTCGGTCAATATGCACAAGCAGAGGCAGTGCTCACAAGGAGGACCCCCGTCAGTGTCCAAACTCACCGCTTTGCAAACTGAAGCAGAATGAAATTAAGGAGGCTGTGGTCAGCAGCAGTGAAAGTGCCAAGAATCGTGTTACTTTCATGCTGCTGCTTGGGAAAAACTACAAGGAACAGTAACCATGGTGGAATAGGAGCCAAAAAACAGGCCAGCGGAGTGGAGGAAGACCCTTCCCCTTGCAGCAGCTAGGAGCTTTGGAGAGGGAGAAGAAACATAAAACATCTCCCTTCTATCAGTCAGAGCAGGGTGGATGTTCCACTGATCAGAAACATACTAGCCCAGTGGTTCTCAAACTTCATTGCACTGCAACCCCCTTCTTACAACCAAAATTACTACATGACCTGGGGTCAGGGGTGGAGCCAGAGCCCTGCTGTCCCATGCTGAAGCCCTTGGGCTTCGGCTTCAACCCAGGGTGGCAGGGCTCAGGTTTTGGCTTCAGCCATGGGCCCCAGGAAGTCTAAGGCTGGCCCTGGCAACCACATGAAAATAGGATCATAACCCACTTTGGAGTCCTGACCCACAATTTGAGAACCGCTGTAGCCCTATCGCTGTTAGCAACTCCATCTATTCCCCTGCAGCAGGATCCAGAAGCAGTTCTTTGGTAGAAACCATTCCCTTCTCAAGCAACTAGTGTCCAGTGGAGACTTTAATCACTTCAGAAGTGACTGACTTCTAGACCTTTGGTGAAAGCAAGGGAGGAGTCCATGGAATCAGCGATATAGGGTAGTGGAGGAGGTCCAGGAATCTCAGTTTAGATGCTCATGAAAAATGTAAACTATGAGGGCTAGGGGAGAATCTGAAGCAAATAGCCAAATACACAAACAAATAATAAAAATGTTTTCAAGTAGATTAGAAACAGGAAGCCTGTGAAGAATATGGGTCTGTTGGGCAGAGTTAAGAAAGAAACTGAGATTAAGGGCATTGCAAAGAATCTAAAGCCAAACTTATAAAAAACAGCCACTACTTTTGGGAGTCCAACTGGAGATGGTTTAGGCCTGATTTTCAGAAGCACCCACAGCTCCCATTCACTTCAGTTGTATTTGTGGGTGCTTAGTAGTTTTGAAAGAGCAGGTCTCAAATTGCACCTCAAAATTCATGGCCATTTTTAAAAGTTTGGCTGCATATGGTGTTGCATATGTAAAAGGTGCTAGAATTAATTTTGTTTCTGCAATATTTACGTTGGTGTTTTGTGACATTTGAGTGCTTATCCAGAAAACTTTAATATTTACTTACTTTAGTTATGTTAATAGAATTTCCTAGATTTTCTTTTTAAAGAAAAAAAGTCAACCTAGATACCACTAGAATGTTCAGTTTTGAGGAAGGTGCATGTTATAACACAACTGGGCTTCTGTAGACCCATATCTTGTTCAATGTGCACGTCACTGTGCAATGAAAGAGGTTCAATGCACATTTTAGGAGATACATATGTACATGTGTGGCCTGAAACAAGCCCATGAAGGCAATCGAAAGACTCCTATTGACTTCAGTGAGCTTTGCACAGTAAGTTCTGTGAGGCACACAACCTTTTATCATTTAATATATTGCTATAACATGCTAAAAAAAATTGTACACTGCCTGTATGAAATGTCATTTTCAAACCTTCAAAATTAATTCAAGTCAAAACCAATTTTTACTGGAACAGTTAAGCGTTTTTATAATAATATATTAGTATCTATTTTGTAAAAAATTAGAATTATTTTATTGCTGGTGTTGCAGGTTATATAAAAGAGTGTCAGCTACTATCAATGGTAACAGTAGACAATTCTTCAAATAAAACATCACAACTTGTGGACCCAGAACAATCAACATTGAAAAAAAATCTTCTAATTTCTCATGGTTTTTGGCAGAACATTTCTACAGTTGGAAGAAATTACAAAAAATTTAAAACAAAATCAGAAGCAACTAGAAGAAAAACTGACAAATACAAGCACCAATGGAAGCTGCTCAGAAATAACATTGTAAACATTTTCATGAATCAAAACAAGCCACAACTAATTACCAGTGAAGGCATAAAAACACAAGTTTCCAAAAAGTGGACAGGAAGTGGAAAAATAACTTCAACTGAAACAAATGCAGAGCTAATAGAAAAAGCAAGAAAGATCCTAAAGCTTGGGAAAACTGAAAATACTAAGATAAGTCAACACAAAATTAATTCACATCTACAGAATGAATTTAAAATTGTTGAAAAGAAAACTGCAAATAAAAGAAAGCAACCACAAAGAAAGTTGTGTGACAATTCTGATATATTTAACAAATGCTTTGGAACTAAGTCATCATTGGTTAATACATTTTTGACAGCAAATTTTCTATCAACTGTTAAAGGAAAATGTTGCAGAAAAAATCTGAAAGACTTACAAAGCATTTTGGTATTAAATTTAGTAAAAAATCAGATGGTCAATGAAAATAGTCAAAATCAGACTAAAATAATGACTAAGGAAAAAAATAAGTGTACCAATGAAAGAATTTTAGCATTTGTCAAACAAAAGGAATTAGCTGAAAAGAGTTCTAAAACATGGGACTGGGAAAGAATAGGTGCAATCAGCAGAGATCAGCATAAAATATTAACTGATGCAAGAAAAGTGTTAATAAATGCAGAAAAGAAAAGTCAACATACTAAACTTCAGAAATATGGACATATACCTAAAGAGTTTCAGGAAATAACTGGATCTGTAAACAATATACCAAGTGGAATAAGCAGTTGGAAAAGAAAATCAGAAAGAATGTCGACTAGGCCTTACAAGAAAAAACAAAACATTTTAAACTCAATGAAACAAAGATCAGTAAGATTACAAAAGGGTCAACCAAATATGAAAGACATAGATGGAGTGTACACAACTGGAAAATCAGACAAAAATAATGGGAGCATGGATGTATTGTTCAATAGCTTGCCTGAAGTAGGAATCAAAGTAATACTTCAAGGTAAAGAGCAAAGAACTAAAACAACTCCAAAATCTGTTGATGAAAATCAGAGATCTACACAAGCAATGATCTTGCAAAGAGGCAAAGAAAATGTGCAGGAAAAGTGGTCAATATATAAAACTGGTTCTTCTAGAACTCATGAAAGAAAACAAGATATTTTTAAAACTGAAGCTTCTAGAAAACAGAAATGGAGAGGGAATCCGGTTGAAGTACATATACCTAAAAAAGAAAGTACTGTGTTTAGAGTGGAAGAGTTGGAATATTCATCCAGAAACGACCACGTAGAACCTACAAAGTTAAATTCTGTCTTTCCAACCACAAAATATGCTGTAAGTGTTAAACAGGCATTATTTACACCAGAAATAAGACAAGCAAAGTCTTCAAGATACGTGGGAAAAATGGTGACACATAGCATGTCAACTTCATGGAAGGTAAAACAGAAATATTTAAGCTTTGCTCGAAAGGATTTAAATGTTAAAGCTAGAAGAGCTGCTGTATCAAACAAACAAACTGTGAATAGTAAATATAAAAAAATTAATAAAAGAGATTATTTACCAGTACCTTCAATATATCCTTATAAACACACTTCTCAAAGTGTATCCGATGGTGAAGGAAGGAAACAATCAACACAGGGTGAAAGTGTAAAGGTATCTGTAGGTAAGTTGACCTGTTTTTTCATGCTATAGCCATAAATTGCAAATTAACCCGTTAACTTTTAAATGTGTGGTACTTTTCAAAGAAGATCTATTTTGTTTACAAAGGAATTTTCTTAACCCTCTTCATAGGATGGTACAATAAAAGGAGAACAGTGAGTGACCCTTGCACAGATATGAAGGAATGTGCAAAAGGGGTGTCCTCTTGTGTAACAGTGCAAGGACCTCCCACAGGACCAATCTCTGGGCTCTGGGGAGCACAGAGACTGCTTGCTCCTGCTTCCCACTTCATTCCACCAGGAGCAAGATGCTAAAAAAGAAGCATCGAGGAGGCAGGTTCATAGGCTGAAGCTCATCCCTTTCCCACACCAGCCTAATGGATGGAGGAGATTACACATCCTCTGTATCCTCAGAAAAGATCTGGAAGGAATTGTGTTTCAGGTAGACACAATCCTGTGTGATAATCCTGAGGCTCCACACACACCATCTTCTATGTAATTGCCCTAAAATTGCCACTGAACCTATAGACTTGTGATTGTGATATTGACGACAAATGGTGAGGTGGCCATGAATTACCTAGAATGGTAAATATATACATCTACAAAAGGATGTGTTGCAAGAAAAAAATTCATGTACAGACATCATACAATTGTTGTGTTGAAAAGAAATCTGAACCAATTTTTCTCAACTAAGCAGAAACATTTTCACTGGATGAAAGTTACCCTAGTGACAGAACCTACATAAGATCCAGTACACCTAAAGGGTGTAGGTGTTCGTTAGAGCCTTCTGTGAGCCCTGTTACTGGCAAAAAATTTCACCTATTATATATAAACTATATTTTAAAAACAAGTTTTAAAATTACAATGAGGCTGCTGAAACATTGCCACTAATCCTCATTAGAGAGGTTTAGTAATTTTTATAATCTATTTTTAATTCACTTGTTAGATATCTTCGTGTAAATGCAAAATAAAATACTATATCAAAGGCTGAATGTTATGACCACAGAGCCAAATATCTCTCTTCCCCCACCAATGTCCAACTATGAACAATAATTTTTTTTTCAGTTAAAAAGCTAGTTTGAACAAGTACATAATGTTCTGCATTCTAAAGGCTATTTAACATGGGCTTTGTTAGACTGAATGGATAAAATTGTTTCATAAAATTGTTTCTCATGTCACCTGGAGTTTAACCCTGGGACCAAGGAGATTTGAGTTGTGCGGATGAGGACAGGAAGCTGTCCCGGGGGAGTTGAATTCCATTCTGTTTAGTTCATTGCAGTTAATCATTAGCACAGTGAATTGCATGTGATAACTAACAGGAAGCTAATTGAGGGTTTGGAGCATTGGTCTTCTGTGTTCATAGTGTCCGTGTCATATTTAAAAGATAAATAGTTTCATTCAAGTTTAGGAAAACAGGAATATGGTCTTGCTGGATTATCTAGTCCTGTATTCTGTTTCTGACAGTGGACAGTACCAAATGCTTCAGAGAAAGATGCAAGGAGATTTTAATAGACAATTTTGAAACAACCTGCTCATAAGGAAAGACTCTCCCTAAATCTGATCAGGGATAGTTTATATCCCTTTTCTTTTTTTATCCTCTATAATATAAATATGGGTGATGTCATTATCCATATACACGTCTACTTTTAAAAAACTCCAACTAAGCTTTTGGCCTTGATATTTTGTGGCAGAGAGTTCCTTTGATTAACTAATAGTCTTATGAATTGTGTTAAACAACAAAAAACAAAACAAAAATGTTTAGTAAAATGTGTATGTGTGTGTGTGTATATATATATTTAAAGAATCATTTTCCTGTGAGTACCAAGAAATTGTCTGTCCTTTTTTAGTTTTCTGTACAAAGTATCATCAGCTGAATGGGAAGACACTAATAAAGGGCCCAATCTTATGATATGCCAAAATCAAATGGAGTGGTGGATATTCAATAACTATTAGAACATGCTCAGTAGCTTGAAGGATTAGTTGTATTGGGAAGAGATTTCAGTTTGATTGACCTTCCTATCATTCAACCTAAAATGGAGTTTAGATAAGAACAAAGTGGTTTAGCATCAATCCAAACAGGATGGTGTTGCTTTTAGGTTTGGGGAAAATTATCGGGAGATAGTGGCAGAAATTGACTCCCTCAGTTAAGGTAATTTGCCCACCTTTTGTTACTCAACTTTGGGACCCTCTTGGGTCTCCTGGTGCTTCTAGGTGCTGAGGAAACCGCATTGGCCAAGAGTGCTTTTTTCATTTGCACTTGAATTGATAGATTATAAAGCTAGATGACCACTATGATCATTTAGATGGATCTCCTGTATAAGATAGGCCGTAGAATTTCCCTGAATTAGTTCCTGTTTGAACAGGAATTGTCAGTGATGGAGAATCCACAACAATCCTTGATAAATTGTTCCAATGGCTAATTACTCTCCCTGGTAAAAAATTTTACATTAATTCTAGCATGAATTTGTCCAACTACAACTTCCAGCCATTGGCTCTTGTTATATCTTTGTCAGGTAGATTGAAGAGCCATTATCAAAAATTTGTTCTGTGTAGGTACTTATAAACTTTCATCAGATCATCTCTTAATCTTATTTTTGCTATCATTAAACAGCATGTTAAAGGGAGAGGCATTCTTATAAGTATAGATGAACCTGTATCTAAGAAGAGCTTCTACTTTTTATTGTAGAGTATATTTATACTTATTTTTTGCTAATTACATTTTTATTTGTGTGGGAAGGGTAGATCTTCAATGTATTTTGTGTGAAGTGAATAGCATGTTCATACTTAAATAGTAAGTTACTCTCTGCAGAAGTATATGTTCTGTTAATCTTGGCAATTTAGCATGCCTATCAGAGAGAGTCTTACTTATGATATATGTAATTCAACAACTTGAAGTTCAGTCTATTCTTTAGCAAGGAAATCTTTTCAAAAGCTGGTGCCAGAATAAAGGTTTTAGTTTCCCTTTGCTTCAGCATTAATTATTATATATATTTATATAGCGTAGACACCTTGGTCTCTTAGTACACTTTATTTAATTTTCCATGAGTGGAAATATATGCAGGTTACTCAGATGGAGACAGTTGGTTTGTCATTTTCACAATGAAGCTGGGAGACTTTGCTTCCATAGACTTAAAAACATATATTGGTGTTCCCCCTCATACAGGAACATTAGAGGTTTTTGTGGTTCACTCTTGGTCCAGACTATTTTCAGTTTGTTGTGGTTCATTTTGGCTTTGCATTTGCACTGAGGTCTTCACAAAGACCATAGTAGTAGTATGCATTACTCCTTGTTAAAAGAACCACTATATCCTTCAAATCTAGAAGACTTGCTAGTGAAAGCCACATCTCTGCCAGGGTGATAGAAGATATTGGGGAGTTCCTTTTGGTATGACTAGATTTTTGTGATCAACTATAAGAATGGGCAGATACCTTTGCAGTAATTCACTTGGGAACAGTTTAACACAAAATGTATCATTTTCAAGTTTTATACCTGTTTAAAAATAAAATTGGAGTAAAAATCAAGACATTTAATTTTGAAAATGTCGAAACAAACTGTTTAGATTTTTTGTAAGGTTTTTTAAACTTGAAACAATTTGACATGAATACATGAAATGTTTCAGTCAACCTGAATCCTCATTCACCCCCCACTCCATGAGGGCATAAGTATCTGAGTGGGCCCAACCAGCCCGCAGTTCCTTCTTACTGACCTGCAGTGTTCATTGCCTTCTTTGAATACTGTGCTACTGTGTAATCTTACTACTTAGGCTATGTCTACACTGCACTTTTGTCATTAAAACTTTTGTTGGTCAGGGCTGTGAAAAAAACACCCCCTGACTGACAAAAGTTTTAACAACAAAAACCGCTGGAGTGGACAGTTTTTTGTCGGCGGGAGATGCTCTCCACTGACAAAGCTACTGCCCCTCATTGGGATGGTTTAATTTTATTGGCAGGAGAGCTTTCTCCTGCTGACAAAGCTGCTCTGACTGAGTGCCTTACAGTGGCAAGGCTCTAGTGGCACAGCTGTGCCACTGGAACCTGCGCAGTGTAGACATAGCCTTAGTTGTTAGTGAGTTAGTTCATATAATTAGGTAGATAGTTATTGCACATTAGCTAAAAATGTAGAAAATTTTCTTGTTATGTTTCAGTTTTAAGCTAGTCACTTGAACACACCCCTCAGTAAAGGGGCACTAGCAACATGGCAGAAACTAATTCCCCAGGGTTCAAAACCTTCACCTCACATTAAGCTTCAATGCAGTTTAACAACAAGCATTGTGTGTCTTTTTTGCCTTTGAGGGGATCCAAGTTGCCATATGTTGCTCCTTTTCTAAGCAAATTTAGAGAACTAGGGAAAGTCCACCTGAAGTTGTTTCTCTGCAGGAGCTCAATGCAAGCCTCCTTGGACACCACAAGAAAGAACAGTTAGACCACATCCTCCAGTCAAGTCCTTCTGCATTAGTGCCCTGGTGAGCTGATATTTCACCTTGAGGTCCCAGACCACACATATTAAGAGGCACACAATCGTTTGCCTCCAATCTGGCTTCAATGTCTTCTGACAGTTCTAGAATTCAGCACTGCTTTAGGGATGAGCCATAGCTCATGTAAACTTCTCTGGTGCCTGGGAAGTCGAGACAAGACTTCTGATGCATCTCAGGCTTATCTTCCTAAGAGTCAAAAACCTGAACAGGCCTTCTTGGATGTCCTGGTACTGACTGCTAAGGGTACATCTACACTACAGCGGGGAGTCGATTTAAGATACGCAAATTCAGCTACGTGAATAGCGTAGCTGAATTCGACATATTGCAGCCGACTTACCCCGTTGTGAGGACGGCGGCAAAATCGACTTCTGCCGCTTTTTGTCGGCGGCGCTTACTACCACCTCCGCTGGTGGAGTTAGAGCGCCGATTTGGGGATCGATTGTCGCGTCCCGACGGGACGCGATAAATCGATCCCCGAGAGGTCGATTTCTACCCGCCGATTCAGGCGGGTAGTATAGACCAGACCTAAGAGAACATAATCAGTATCAATTAAATCTGCAGAAGATGTTTCTCACAGTACCAAACTTTCATCATTGACCTCAGTACGGGATCTCTCAGTATCCAAAGCCTTAGTATCCACAACTTCTGTGCCAATTATCTCATAACAGTGTTCCTCAGTACTTAGCGCTTGGATACCTGCTGTCTTGATACTCAGAGTGTACATGGTACCAAGTGATTTAACTGTGGATCCAGTACTGGAGTTACCTCTGCTAGAGAAACTGAAGGTGATGATGGCTAAGCCACCAAATACTGAACTGGTGGTATGGCAAGTCAAGGAGGTTATTTCTGGCACTGACTTCAGCGCTTTAGAGACAAGGTACTCCTGACAGAATGACCCCTCCCTTCAAGGAAGTGTACTCCCCCTCATCCCCATCTAGACACAGCAGGAAGACATCTATCCTTCTCATCCTTGGGTAGCACTATAGAAGTCAGGAAGGGACTTTAGGGAAGGTTCTATGGAAAAGACCATAGGTAGCATCTCTCCTGTTGTCCCCCCTATATGTCCCTCTTCTCAGTACCCATATCCCCATTGACCCTATTGGATACCATGAGGTATGCAGTGATCTTCACACATGCCCCAGAGAGCATCCCAATGAGGTCAACTAGTGAAGCTTTAGATCCTGGAAAGTCAGGAGAAAAGTAAATACTTAGGAACAACAACTACAAGGTGAAGAACAACCGGTACCCACTGTGATCTCATCCTCCCCTGGGAAGACAGTAAACCCTCTCTTGGCCTGCCTCAGTGAATGATTTTAAGACATTCCAGGACCTCTTCAAACACATGGCAAATATACTGGATATACCACTAGAAGTGGTGCAGGAGAAGCCCCAGAACCTCCTGAAGATCTTGCATTCTTCCTTGCCGGGTAGGTTTTCCATGCCAATAAATAAATGACTCTTGGCGCTTCCAAAGGATCTATGGCATACACCAATGTCAACACTGGCCAGATTCAAGCAAGTGGACAGAAGATAGCAGGTCCCTTTCAAGAGATTTGAACACTGTTATTCCCAACCAGTACTGGGCTTACTTGTAGTGGCTGCTATCCAGGAAATGTCAAAACAACAAGGACTTCCCAAAGCCCCACCCAGGGATCTGGAGAAACTTGACCTTTCTGTGTGCAGACTTTACTCAGCCAGATTCCAGATGCACGTAGCTAGTTATCAATCCTTCCTCTCTTAGTATGATTACTTGGGCTAAGCTATCTCAGTTTGTGAACAAACTACCACAGGAACATGGAGTGGAATTGAAAGTCATCATGACTGAGCAGTTCATAGCCCACACTTCCCTATAGGATTCACTGGGTGCATCTGACACCTTGCTGCATATTGTAGCCACGTTGGTGGCAACGAGAAGGTCTTCCTGGCTCCAGGCCCCAATATGGAGCCCTCCAACCCCTCCGCCCCAGCAGGAGTCCCGGGCTGCCCCCCCCCCCCCCCCCAGCACCAGTGGGGGTCCTGGGCTGCGCACTGCCCATCTCCCCGCCCAGCAACAGTGTGGTCTCAGTCTACCACCTCCAGCATCCGCAGCGCCCCTGGACCGCCCCCTCCCCCCGAGCACCCATGGCCCCCGGCCCAAGTTTTATTTAGGGGTATATAGTAAAAGTCATGGACAAGTCACGGGTTGTGAATTTTACTGCCTGTGATCTGTCCATAACTTTTACTAAAAATACCCATGACGAAAACGTAGCCGTAGTGATGATATATCAGTTTCTATAAGAGTAGATGCTTTACTATGCCCTTTGAAATTTTAGATAATTAATCCCATGATGATAAATCAGTACAATAAAGCATAACCATATTGTCTCAACACAGTAGATGTTAATTACATAAAATGTTATTTGGACATTAACCATTTTTGTTTGTTTGTTTCTGTAGGTTTTGTGAACCATTTAGTCTCCGTTCTAGTAGCAGGTGCTACTATTGTTGGAATTGCCTTCTTTGCTTTGGGATTAGCAGTGTTTTATCTGTTTTATAAAAGAAGGTAGGGTTAAAAATTACACTAATCTTTTTTTCTTTAAAGGATTGCAACAAATTAAACTTTGTTTTTTGTAAAGGTATGACTGATGTAAGATAAGATAATAGCAGGTAAAAGTAATAATGTGTTTTAAAGAGCCGTAATGCCTCGATAATTTATTTTGAAACATATTGTACTACAAACAGTTCTTGCAATATATCTTACTGAGGATTTTCTTTGCTCACTTTTTTAATTAAGATATTTGCATAAAAAAAATCTCTCTCTTAGGAGTTCAGTTGTTCCTTCTGTTTATTCTTCAACTAAGTGAATACTTTCTAAAGCTCACATAAGATGAGACAGCTTGTGAGGGCTGAAATAGATGTTCTTCTTTACCGGCTTACATTCAGCATATTAACAGTTTATTTTCCTTTTTACTAGTCAACAGTTTCTTATTCTAATTTCATTGCTTGTAAAATATTAAAAGTGGTTGTAAATTTGTAGTGGACTTAGAAAATTGATCATCAAAATGCATACTTAAAAGATACTTAATAGATCTGCTCTTTGTTTACAGTGAATATCTGCAGGGGAAAAAAGGGGTTTTGAGGGTTATTTTTGCTACTTTTTACTTCTGCTAAGTGTGTTTTTCTTCAGGTCTAAGAAAGAAGGAGTTGAATTCTATTTCTTCTCATGGATCATCAATAGAGTTCTTTATTATGTTTCAGTCAGTTATACCAGGGCAGTCCCATTAAGGAGAGTTTGAATATCCAGCCATCCTTTTTCATAAACAAAAATGCAGGTGCAAAAACTTTTAAAGTGACAAAATGTAGGTGTAGTCATAACAAGTGGGTGGAACTAGGCCAAGATCTGTGTAACAGATTACACTAAGGGTAACTATAACAGTGCGGGACTCACCCCTGCGGCACCTCCCGCTAGTCATCCAGGGAATTAGCTCTGCCAGCCTTGGAGCGCACTCTGCAGGCCGGTGCTCCTCCTTACCACTGGCCCCATGACCCTCCCAGGACCCCCTGCCACTACCCCCACAGTTCTGGGTCTCCCCACCCATTGTTCTCACCTCACCTCAGTATAAGGCTACTGCCAGTCATCATCTAGCCCCACACTCTGGGACAGATAGCAGTATCAGCCTACTCATTGCTGGCAAGGTTGGGTTTGGACCTGCTGCCTTGGCCTACCCCTGGGCTGCCCTCTGCAACCCCCAGTACCTTTTAGCCCAATGCTAGGCCGCAGCCTGGGGCTTTCCAGGCTGGAGTTCCCCAGCTCCTCTGCCTTTCCCCAGCCCTCCTCCACTCAGGTACCCTGTCTCTAGCTCCCTACAGCCAGGCCCATCTCTCTGTGTTCAGAGAGAGACCTCTGAGTTTCTGGCTCCCAGCCTTTTTAGCGCCAGCTGGGCCCTGATTGGGGCGTGGCCCAGCTGCGGCTACTTCCCCAATCAGCCTAATAGCTTTTCCTTTGCCCCAGCCCTCTGCCAGGGCTGTTTTAAGCCCTTCCGGGCAGGAGCTGGTGACCACCCCGCTACAGTAACATTTTGCCAGGCATAATTTAGAAAGAGGTTTTATTGCTCTCTCTGTAGTGTGAATGGAAGTGTAGTTTGGTGACCATTTAGATATCTTGTTTTTTAAATAAGATAATTAGCTATGGAGAGGAAAATTAACCTTATGTAATTGACATTTCTCTAATGGCATTGGTCTACAGAGTTTTAGAATGAATTTTTGAATTCACCCTCTCCTGACAATCAGCCCAGTAGCTTGGTGAAACAGGTTTCTTTCCAAGGGTTCCTACAACAACTGGTTTCTTTCTGAATTAGCATGTCAAGTGAAAGACCAATTTTCCCAGTTTGGTGTCATCTGCAGATTTTATAAGCATACTCTTCACTCCATTATCCAATGCTGATGATGTTGACACCCTGAAAGCCTTCTCTTCCAGAAAAACTAAATGAGAATGGTGAGGGAGCAGAGTGGGGAATGGAAGTACACACAGAGCCCTGAGAAGGGCGGGTGGGACGACAATGGAGGACCCTGACATGGAAGAATGGGGGTCCCACAGAGTCCCTGGCACAAGGAAGGGGGTAGGTGCCTTGCAACAAGTCCCTGAAATAGAAGGGGATGGGAGGGTGGCACACAAGGAATTTGTGAAGGGGGAATGGAGAAGTGCAAGGAGCCATCTACTTCTAGGGTTATTAGGAGTTGAATTTATTTCCCTCTTTACTTTTGAAGAACTGGCTAAACAAGGGCAGCCACATGCAGAGAGATACAAATAAACTATGACAAGCTGATAAAGGGAAAGCAGCAACTGTAATGGGGAGCAAGGTTGTGGTAATAGGAGATACACACTAGGAATAAAATATGGGCAGGAAAAATATGGGGAAGTTAAATAGGATAGGGAATTGGGAAGAAAAGGCAGCAGGAGTTTGTGTGTTCTTGATTATGCATTAGGGATCCATAGAGAAGCCAGAAGTGGGAAGGGAAGAGAAAGATAGTGTTGGGGGAACTAGCCATCAGAGTTGAGGGGGATGACACTCAAACTTTTGTCGCCTCTGTAGTAGTTCCGGGGTGGGGCTCGTCCCTTCCTGGGGCGCCTGGGAGCCAGGCCGCCTCGCTACAAAGCTAATAACAGTTCAGGGCTCAGACCTTTGGGCAGGGACGGAGCACACAAGTAACAGCCCCAGCCCTGGATCAGGGCGGGGCAGCAAACCAATAGTCTGTCAGCGGCCCAGGCCTTGTAGCAGGGGCTGGGTCAGTTTGTGGTAGCCCAGGCCTTAGGTCAGGGCGGGACAGCAAACAAATAGTCTGTCAGAGGCCCAGGCCCCTTAGACAAGGAGGAGGAGAGACTGCCACCCAGTGCGGAGTGGCGGGGGGAACACAGGCCCACCCACTCCACTGTGTTCCAGCCCAGGGCCCTATCCGCAGCAGTCCGTCTGCCGCGCAGTCAGTGGGGATCCTGACCGCAACACACTGACATGGGTTCGGGGTCTGCTATCCCCGGGCCACTTCCCATCTCCTCCTCCATGGGTACTTGTTCCTCCTGAGTTTCATCTGCTGTGTCCCAGATCATGGGCTCCTCCGGGCCCCGTGCACCAGGTAGGTTTGTCACTCCCTCTGGGCCCTCGGCGGGGGAAAGCTCACACCGCTCCTCAGGATACCGGGCTCTCGGCAGGCTTGGCCAGTCCTCCTCAGGATACCGGGCTCTCGGCAGGCTCGGCCAGTCCTCCTCAGGATACCGGGCTCTGGGCAGGCTCAGGCCCGCGGGAGCTCGGGCACCAGCGTCTCTCCTCTCCCACTGCCAGCCAGCTACTGAGCGCTGTGGCTTGGCCTTTATACTTCCTGTCCCGCCCCTTGACTTCTGGGGGACGGAGACAGGCGGCGGTGGCTCCGCCCACTCTGGCGGTTGTTCTGGCTCGTCCCTTCCAGGGGCGCCTGGGAGCCAGGCCGCCCCGCTACAGCCTCTTAAAGAGAAAGAAAAAGATAAAAAAACACAACCTTTAAATTAATAATTTACTGGGGATGCAAGTAGAGATGGAAATGTCTTTACTAAATAAAAAGTTAATGTAAAGGATTAATGTAGTTAGCTGTTGTGAGACAATCCTGTAGACTCAAAAATAAACTCAGTTAATTCAAATGATGATTTCAGAATGTGTGTATCTGAGGTCCTATATAGTTTTAGTTTGAGGACTTACCTCAGCATCACTGCTTATTGTTGAGATTCTTATCAGTGGTAAAATACAAAGTGTCCTGACAAAGTTATCATAGGCATTATTCTCACTTACATGCGTTCATGTCGTATTTTTAATGACACTGAGGACCTCTGTACATTAGTATGAAAATAAAAGAAAAATATTTGCTTACAATTGTTACATTTATTAGCATGCTCTGAATTCAAAACTTTCCATAAACATGCATACTTTTAAATTTCATGTGTAATCTTATCCTTCTATTTCATATTCCTTTCAGGCAGCTTTTTCAGTTTCTCAAAACCATTATGAAAGATGAAGACCTTCCAAACAAATTTGTACCAACTGATGCTCAACATTATAAGCATATGTCTCTCTCTCAGAGTTTTCATGTTGGAAAATCACAGGTAAAACCTAGCATCTCTATTCTAAATATAAAATGCAGCCCTAACATTATTGAATTCCAGTCTTGTTCTCAGTCTGGTGGTATGAGGGTAGCTATACACTATATCTTTAAAGTTCCACGAAGATACCTCTTTATGTAATAAAGTGTCTTAATTGTATCCTGCCCAGACTGTAAGTCACCTCATAGTTCTTGGGACATAGTAGATATTTATAAAAAAGCATTGTTACAAAATAATTTTGTGGTTAGTTATAAGGAATATTTCTCTTTTCTGAGTAATATGTAACAAACCACCAAGATAGTTCTTTAAGAAAAAGCACCATATATTTACTTCAAGAGTAAAGTACCTTAACATATCTTAGAGCAAGATTATGCTCATTCCCTAAATAGATGAGCAAGTAGGGGAGGGAAGAGTGCAAAGATCAACATAGGTAGTGTTGGTCTGGAGGCAGTCCAGGGGAAGTCGGAGCAAGTTATGGATGTTCAACACATCTGAAGATCAGGTCCCAAGTCACTTGTATCTTTAATTTCTAGACCAAAGTTATCTCTCTTATGATGAAACTGAGAATTTTAACAAGACGCACCATTTCCCACACCATCCACCCTGATGTGCCTCCACCATTTGTCCTTATTCCTAGAATTAGGGCTTGACTACCCGGTACAGCAGTTCACATTAGAGGACTGTGATATCTTTCTCCTTTTTTTTTAACTTCTTAGTAAGGCAAAGTTATAATAAAACATACTACATTATTTATTCAGGATCAGGTTAACATTCAAAGAACCTGCCTAAAGATTCTGGCTTGCTGCCTGGGGAGCCCTCCTCCACTGAGTATGGTAAAAAAGGTTACCAAATGTCTAAATACCTATTCTCTGATACTTTTGTTATGTATGTATTTGGTGTGAAAGCTTTTTCATTACAAGGACAGTCCATATTTGACTATATCACAATTTCCTAAGAGGAGTAACAGACAAGTGTGATTTCTAAAGTGCACTGACGTGCTGCACACTAACAGGCCTGTGTAGACCCCGCTGGGAAGCACTAAAAGTTCCCTAGTGCATGTTAACATAAGTGCTTCAAAAATCGCAGTCCACTAGTGTGCATTGCCACAAACCCTTACACTCTTTTCTTTGTTTAGAGCCCCCATATTGTCAAACTCCAATTAACATGCTTCCTCAGTTCCAGCAAACTGTTTCAAATATTCCAATATAAATATTTCCAGGTACATCAATGCTTTGAGGGACCTTTTTGGTGTGGGACTTAATAGGCATATATGCGTCAAGGAAATAAAGACTGCACTAAACTGCTAATAAGTGTCAACAGGTACTTTGTTGGTCTTTATACATATGTACCCCAAAGACATGGTCCATTAATAATAATACTTTGGGTCTAATATGCACCCATAGATATGATGGTTCTTCTTTGAGTGCTTGCACATGTCCATTCCAATATAGGTATTTGGGTATCCTGAGCACAGCTGCCAGCAATTTTTCCCTTAGCGATACCCGTTGGGTCAGCTCTAGTGCCCTCTGGCATTGCACAATCATAGCGCCGATATAAGGCCCTGCTGGTCCTGCCCTCCTTCAGTTCCTTCTTACCGCCCATGATGGTTGCTGGAACCTCTCATTGCTTAGGCAATCTCATCTTAGTGTTTTTTTCTCAAATTTTAGTGTAAATAGTTTAGCAGTTTGTTAGTTTTAGATCAGAGGTCCCCAAATTGTGGGCCATGGCCCCCTAGGGGGGCACAAAGGAACATTCAGGGGGGCACAGTGGGGCCTGGGTGGCAGAGAGGGAGTGCCATCCAGCCCTGGTCTGACCCCAGCTCTGCTCTGGGCCCCTGGCTCACAGCCCTGACCAGTTCTATTCCCACTACTTCCTAATCCCAAAAGCCAAGAGTGACCCATTTTAGATCTGCTCGGTCTCAACCACTGAAGTTCTGCATGATCCCCTTGGCTTCCATCATTCCCTCACTGGATCCTGGGGATTGGTATGCCACCCTCGATCTAACGGATGCCAGAGCTTGTGTCAGATGAGACCTTAGACACTGCATACACTCTATCAAAAAGTAGGATTCTCCTCCTCTCCCCACCCTACATTAACCTTAAGATGGCTTCTTTTTCTACAACCCAGAGAATAGAGCCACCACCACAAGGACCATTTTTTTGCACTGGATTGCAGTTTGTGCTGTTTCTCAGCCTCAAATTTTAATAAGTTGGAGACTGTCCCCTCAGGCTTCTTTCACCTTCCATTCTGTCTGCTCAATCCCTTCTTTCACTTAGATGTTCCATTGTGGAACTTTCCTTTGTGGGCCAGGGCCCCACTTTGACTTTCCAGTCAGTTGAGGGTTCCAGAGTTGCAGAAAATGGCTTATAGAAGAACTAGAAACTCAGCCCCAGGGTCCTACTCCGAAGAGGGCCTACACTTTTTCACTGGCTTCCCAGTCATGGAAAAGCTGCAGAAAAATAGAGAAGAAAAGCAACCATTCTACAGGAAGCAGACACACTCCTCCTAGCAACCCCAATTCTCTGTTAACCTCAAATCCAAGCTCTGTATGCAGAGATAAAGCCACTGGCATAAGCATATAAAAAGAAAAGGAGCCCTCCTTCCACCCCTTACTGTTCCCTTTCCCTGCTTTTGAGATCACTGAGAGCACTCAAACTGGATTCCTTCCATCTCTATAAGAGAGGGGGCTCCTGGGAGATTGTTCTCTCTGAGGGACCCTTTCTTTTGGAACATTCTTCCTCCCTTTCTGCCATCCCAGTCCATAGTAGCCTGAATCTGTTGAATTCCAGGCACACTGCAAAGCCCATCTCTGTTTGGTGGAGGGCTGAGCAGTTGAACGTCTGGTGGGAATGTGTGTGGAGGTAAAAGTTTAATGTAAAACCTGCCAACGCTAAAGAACAGGCAGGTATTACTAGTTAAATAGCTAAATGGTAACTGCTTGAAAAAGTTTTAATTTGTTCTCATGTCTAATAAAAATAAAGGCCACTGTGCCTCAATCTTTGAAGTATCTCCTTCCAAAATGTAGTTCAGTCTCTTGTCCATTCAGTCCTCAGCCTCTCTGCCAAAATTACCAAATACAGCCATGTGGATTCATGGCCACTAGAAACTGGACTGAAACCATCAGTTCATTTCATGCATATCAAACAGCCATCAAATATTAATTTTTGGTTATGACTGACCTGGGCAAGATTTGAAGCAGTGATCAGTTCTATATCCCACATTTGCATTTAGCTTCTATTTGCTAGTGCCCAAAGAGAGATCTGTTTAATACACCTACATTTCAGTATGGAATATTTGCTCATCAACTAACAGAGAAGTAAAAAAAAGGCTTTCCTAACTTTGGCTCAAAAGGAAGAATCCATGGGCAGACTCTGGCGAAACTAAAATAAAGTGGTGACAGGGAAAAATAATAAATAGTCTTATTTGGCATACAACCCTTTGGTGTGGATGAAACCGTCAGTTTCCTGGTTCTTCTTGCTCAGATCTTGATTTGGGAATCTCCTGGTTTCATTACCTCATTTTGATTAGAAACAGAGGGAGAAATAAAATCCCCTGATATAATTAAGCGGTCAGTTTTCCTGGGATCTTTAGGACTACCCCCTTTCTTCTGAATACCCCTAAGATATTTCCTCTCTTTATATACCTACCTTGATAGGACCAGGTGGAAATCATCTTTGCAACTGGCACACTGTAAGCTTGGTTCCCTTTGAAGGATATTAATGTTGTTCCTGCTTGACTTAGTGTAGGATATGTGTAACATTACAAATCCATTACCCTTGCCCCAAAGATTCCAAATTGAAGTGTTATTTTAAACAGCTGTCACTTAAATTAACTTTGTCTACTCTGTAACATGTTGAGAGAATCCCCATGGTCTCAGAGATAGTATTGTATGGAATTGTGGGCTTGAATATGTGTACAGTACTGTTTGAACACTGATCTGTTTATCAACTTTAACAAAATTCAGCATAATCTGAGGAGGAATTAGTAAGAATTATTCTGTAGCTTTAGTAAAAATGTTCACAATTATTTTAATTTCAACATTTAATGCTTACTACATTTAATTAACAAAATACATTTAAACTAATTACTATAACACTTTATGCCGTCAATTTGTACTCCTCCTGTACAGTTAAAATTTATCCTGTGGATTTTACCATATACAAATGTCAGCTTTGGAAAGTTTATTCCATCTTTCCTGCTCCCCACCCCCTATAAGTTTGTAGCTTGTTCAAAAACATTATCTCATTCAAATGCTTCATTTGGAATCTTGTCTAAAGTCTGTTGAGAAGTAATGATTGAGAGTTGGAATGTATCTTAAGAGAAGTTACTTTTAAGAAAGCATTAAAGGTGACTATTAGTCTTCTTTTTCCTATATAATAATTTTACATAATTAGCAAAATAAAATCTATTGTAATTTGTAACTTGTTAGTGACTTGATAACATTTTGTTTTATGTATGACAGGAATCAAGCAAAAAGCAAACAGAGGCAGCAACAGGTACTATAACTTTCAGAGTCCAGAACACAAAAATCTGATTTACGCTGTTGAAAGCCAGCACAAAATAAAGGAAAGTAAAATGCCAAAATGAAATACTAACCCTGATTGGAAAAGACATAGGAATTATAACAGAAGCCCCATAGCATAGGTTCTAAAAGTTAAAGAAAAAATATTTTCAACATTGTAATAACTTAATGTGTCAGGCCTTACCATCAGTTGGTGGAAATTGCCATAACTTCACTGAGGATCTGGCCCCTTATCTTTTTGATGCTGACTGTCTTTATACCTCAATACTATTAGTTCCTTTAAAAACTGTGATAGCAATAAGAATATTAATTAGCTTCAAAATAATAGAAAAGACAGAGGCAGCCAAAGAAAACTGTATTTTATTGGAAAAGTGCATACTAAATTAAAGAAATGAGGTCAAACATTTACTTTCTTTGTTAACCAACATAACCTTCCTGTTGACTAGCTACATGTTTTACAAACAGGTCAGCATATCCATAAGTATCAGTTTGGTTATAAATCATGGCTTTGAATCTCTTCTCACATCAATTTTTCAATGTAATGCTACTTCTTCAATGGAGTTACTGTGGATTTAGTGAACTCATAATCAGGCCCTTTAGTTTTACCAAATGTGTAATGCAATTTGATGATGCCTATTGCTCTGCAGCATTAACAACCTAACCATCTGTTTACTGTATGGACCAGATTAAGAGATGATGTACTATAATTGATTATTTAAGCACACACAGTGATAAGGCAATGTGCAATAAATAAGTGCGATGGTCCTCCATGTAGAAGCAGTATACTCTCCAATTTCCTGATGGAACCACTGTCTCAATTTCCCTCCTGGGTCTGGGATAAGCATACACAAACAACTAAAGTTCCAAATACAGTCTCCTTTCCTGGGTCTGGTATATGAACATACAAAATACATCTCAACATTTGAACACTACTGCTTGCAAGCAGGAAGAAAAGGGAATGAATCAGTTAGGAACCCCTAGCAACAACTAACTTTTGCATCGACTAATTTTATAATTTGCCTACTATATTAAAAATAATTCAGTTTTATTCTGTTTGCAACAAAATTAATGACAACATTACTCTATATGTGAGTACAACTACTTTATCTCAATTAGATCTATTTATTTTAGCAAGTGGTTGCTTTTATGAAATTCTGAAATAGAGCAAGGAGGGGTGAAAATCTTACTCAGCCACTGTTACGAAAAAAAATAAAATGTGACTTCAGAACTCATGAAATTGACAGGAAAGGTTTACACTAAACTATAAAATGGAAGGAAGTATTTTTATATCAATACAATTTTGAGGATTAAAATATATAGGATTTGACATAAATCTATAGATTAAAACTTTTGTT
Organism: Trachemys scripta elegans; assembly: GCF_013100865.1. NCBI lineage: Eukaryota > Metazoa > Chordata > Testudines > Emydidae > Trachemys > Trachemys scripta. The sequence continues at coordinate 99,262,243 of NC_048305.1, read as the reverse complement.
CAGAGCCCTCCCAGTATGTTTTTTTGGGTTATTCGTGTATTCTTTGACATCCCATCAAATAGATCCAATCAGAGTGTTTTAGTTTGAGGGGTCCTGTTGCAGCAGCGCCATCTTGCCGAGAACCAGCTTTGTCAGTCAAGCAAGTGCTGATACTAGCAACCTCTGTCCTTCCCCCATCCAACAGGAATGGGATGGCTAGATTCTCTCCAGATCTTCTGATGAAATAGGGTTTTCCCTGAAAAGGAAGTTATGTGCATGTGCACACACACAGCTGGAAATCTCCAGACAATTTCATTTTGGGGACTGTAACAGTATTCTCTGCTTTGGACCTCTCCAAAGAGGACATTAGGGGATTAAAAGTTTCCAGACGAGGCCTTTTCAAATTCAGGTAGAGCCAAAGACCTGCTTCCCTGTTGATGAGGACATTCTGGAAATCAAGAAGAATCCCATGATAAACTCCTCTTTTCTAAAGACAATGCAGAACCATAGGCTATCCAAATTGTGTCTGACTCATGTTTCTTGTTCTCTGTTCTCCCTCCCCTCTTCCATAAAAGCAAAATGATATCCTAGTTAAGAAATCCACTTAACCGGTGGAAGAGATCTCCCTTGAGAGCCTCTGGAACACAAAATTGAAGGCCACTTTCAGAAGAAACCACTATGATGTACGTAACAGGTGTACATTCTTCAGCTAGGCCATGGCTGTCTACTCAAGTTCCTTGCCAGCCTAGTTACGAATACTGAATTTGAACTTGCCTCAAGACCACCTTGTCTAGTCTAGAAGTTCTGGAATAACCTACACAGTTGGTCATCCTCTTCTATTTACTTCTAAATAAAGTGACAGTGAGGGGAATGCTTAATTCTAACTCTTTAAAAATAAAAGTTGTTTGGGGAGTCATTAGCATGCCTGTAGGGGTTAATGAAGGCCTGTGGGTCCAATCGGCCTCACTCTGGTACACGTGCAGTAAGCATCAGTCCTGGAGGGAGGAGATAAAAGAGGAAAAGCCCAGCTCAGTGAGGGTTGACAGGGAGAGGGAATAGACCTCTTGAGCTGGCCCTGTAAAGGAAGGCCTGGTTGGGGCCAAAGCCAGCTGAGAAGCTGCCTGGAAGGTAGGATCAGCTGGAGCTAGAGTCTAACTAGGGCCTCATAAGTGTTGGAGCCTTCTTGGGGCAGGTAGGCCTGGTGCAGAACCTTTTTTGTTTCTTTTGTTCCTTAACCAGTTTGGAGTCCCTTTGTTTCAGGTCCTGCACACCAGTCTATGGGGAGGAGACTGTGAGAAAGGCCTATCTCCAGGGCATGGTAGGAAGCAGCCCAAAGACACTCAGCAAGGGGTTTGAACAAATAGACCCTATCTGCTTCATATTGGGTTGCTGAGCTGAAACTCAGAGTAAAGGGTGGGCGAGGGTTCCCTTACCGGCCTATGTAGTGTGGAGTTGTGAAGACCCTGGAGCAAAGGGCTGGCAGGTCCAAAAGCCTGAAGTTGGGCTGAACTTCTGGCATAATGCTGCCAGACCAGTGCTGTGTTGGACTCACGTTTCCCCAGAAGGGGCAGGACTAAAAGTGACCTGGCCAGAAGGCTGAGTTGCAAGAAGAAACAGACTATTATAGGACAGGAATGGCTGTCAGCAGTGGCCTCTAAAGGAAGAGAGCCTGCTAGGCCATGACAAGCCACCAAGGGATGCACTGGCCTGTGAGTCACATGGTTACAATAATATTCAAGGTCTCAGGATTTTAGAGGAATCCTGCCTTCTTCTTTATGCTCTGGCACTTATATGAAATAAGGTGGTACTCCTTTCAGGTGGAGAAAAAGGACTCCTTGGGACTGCCACCTGATGTGCTGGGGCTACCTCGGAGCCCATTTTCCCTGCCAGCTTGGGACTTCAGAACCCTGCCTTGTTGAGCCAGACATGCTAGCCTGCTGCAAACACAGATCCAGGTCTGACCAGTGTCCCCCAAAGCTGCAGGCTTTAACTAAAAACCACTTAGCAGGTATTCCTGTCTCCAGCACCCAGATACCCAGTTCTCAATGGGATCAAAACCCCAAATAAATTCGTTTTACTCTGTATAAAGCTTATATAGGGTAAACTCATAAATTGTCCGCCCTCTATAACACTGATAGAGAGATATGCACAGCTGTTTGCTCTCCCAGGTATTAGTCACTAACTCTGGGTTCAATAATAAGCAAAAGTGATTTTATTAAATATAAAAAGTAAGATTTAAGTGGATCCAAGTAATAATAGACAGAACAAAGTAAATTACCAAGCAAAATGAAACAAAAGACTCAAGTCTAAGCCTAATACATTAAGAAACTGCATACAGGTAAACCTCACCCTTAGATATGTTCCAATAAGCTTCTTTCACAGACTGGACTCCTTCCTAGTCTGGTTCCAGCAATCACTCACACCCCCGTAGTTACTGTCCTTTGTTCCAGTTTCTTTCAGGCATCTCTTGGGGGTGGAGAGGCCATCTCTTAAGCCAGCTGAAGACAAAATGGAGAGGCTTCCACGGCTTTTTATATTTTCTCTCTTGTGGGCGGAAACCCCTTTGTTCTTCTGTTCAAAGTCACAGCAACAAGATGGAGTTTGTAGCCACCTGGGCAAGTCACATGTCTATGAATGATTCAGCTTTTTGCAGGCCAACGCCATTGTTTACATATTAGTTTGAATGTTCCCAGGAAATCTCAGATGTGGATTGGCATCTCCCAAAGTCCATTGTCAGTAAGTGTTTCTTGATTGGGCACTTACTGAGAATAGTCCTTTCTCAAGAAGCTAACCAAATGCTTCACTGAGGCTACTTAGAATCAAACATATTGATATACAAGTACCTAGCTAATATTCATAGCTTCAAATACAAAAATGATACACACAGACAGCATAATCATAACCAGCAAACTACAACCTTTCCATAGACACCCCACTTGACCTTCTCTGTACAAGACCTGGTACAACCATAGGACCCTGATTGCAACAATGATCTATATGGTCACAGTTCATGTCAATAACGTGACAAGCACTGCCTATGAATTTTCCTAAGCTATGTACGTATGTGCAGAACCAATAAAACACTGGTAGGCTATTGAGATTTCATTATAAAAATGCACAAAGTACATTTTTAAAATTGTGACAAGCCACAGACCACTAAAAGGCATAGCTGTAACTATCTCCTAAACAATTTTCAATTTTTAGGAAGTGCTACAGCTATTCAAAAAAAGTCACAAAAATGTTTTTTTTTTGAGTAAGTTATATTCACTCTTTTAATTCCTCAAAATGGCTGAACTTTTTTGCTCAAACATTAAAAAAAAAAATCTATTCTGGAAAGCAAAAAAACCTGCCTAATGTCAATCCAAAAAGTAAAGAATTTAAAGAGTTAGAGAATTGTAAGTGACCCTTTAGAATGGAGGCATTTGTGCAAACTGGTCTCTAGGCATAGCTACACTTTCTGCCCATATAACACTATAGGAGTAATAAATGATCCATTGGGGGCCATTGCATAGTCACTAGATTCTTCGAAGCAAGCACTGTCCAGTAGTGTCACCTTGATGCTTAAAACTGGTTTTATATTCTGTATATGTTTCCCTGTTCTTTTTATCTATAAAGGTATTCTTTCTAGTAACTAGTACCTCAACTCACTAAGTATTGGAGTAGCCTGTCCTTTCTCATTACTTCATCTATGTAATCACACACTTCTTAGAAAAAGTAGTGTCTCTAAGACTGTTCCTAGTTTTTCCAAACTAATTTTCCACAGATACCATGCTGTTCCTTCTGCCTGAACAGTTTCCTCCAAGGAAAAGGAATCCTGGTGGCTGAATGGTGCTCATGGCCCTTAATACTATATACATCACCCAGGAATTTGGCAAACAAATCCTAATTTGTACTATCTAAAAGTCACAGGAAAGGGCAAAAAACTCATACTGCTGGGATTCAAGGCTGAGTAGTAGCAGTCTCCCAGGCAAGAGAAAACCAGCCTCTAATAAAAATCTACAGGTGGCTGCATGGCAATCAGTTCACATCTTCACCAGTCACTATCAAGTTGATGTTCGTGATTCTTCAAACAAAGCATTCAGACAGAGTTCTGAATGCCATAGGAGAAAAATACCCTTGTTTCTTGTCCTATTTCCCACCCCCTTCATAGCCCATTATTTCATACTGGGGAATGCATCTGAAGAAAGGGAATGGTGATTCCTACCTGTTAATTGCATTTTTGTGAAGGACTCTACTATATTTTCTTGCAGTGGTTTTAAAATGTTTCCCAAGTTTTACAGTTAATTTTTCCAGTCTTTGAAATGTTAATTGTGCTAAGGCAGTCATTGACTGGTTGACCACAAGATGGGGCTTCTGCAACAGGGATCTTAATATCCAAATTATAGCATTCTGATTAAAGACGTATCTGATGTCACAGTTCACAGGCACAATCTGTTAGTCCATATTTCAGAAGCCCATCACAGAAATATAACATCAGGAACCAAAATTCTTGTTTCTCAGGTAAGAACAGTGTTCTTTTATTGCAGTAGTCTTTCCCATACAATAATAAATGAGTTTACTTTGCCCTTCACACATATGTGGCGCTGGTGTATACTTTATTATTTTGAAAGACATTCAGCTATCAAGGTGATGGGGTGAGTCTAAGAACCTAGATCGATCAATATGTATTGTAGTTCAAATGCGGTGTAAAATCACTTTTGGCTTCAAGTGATTGTCCATATACATCCCATATGCTGGAGTTTGAAGTCTTTTGGCCAGCAGTGTCCATATGGCACATATGTACCCAGAGAGTCTTTGTGCTCCGCGTTGTGGGCATAAAAGGGCAGATCATGCCATCTGCCACTCAGTCCCTCTCACCACCTCCTGTCTTCATTACAGAGAGGCTCAGTGTCTGTGTTTTCAAGCAAGCTGATTTCCAACCTGTATTTTGTACATGGTTAGTGTTTTAGTCTAGTTAGCATAGTTTTCTAGTTGCCTATTGTGCTATTAGTTTCTTTAATTATCAGAACTAAAAATTATCTAGAACCGGCTTGGCTTCCACCAAGTATCCCAGGTTCATGTACTACCCTGGGTGGGGAGGCAGCTATACCTGCCAATGATGGTCATTTGAAAATCCTTTACTAACAGGACTTCCAGAGACAGGGAAGCCTGATGGGCAAATCTATGAATCTTACTTTGGACACAGGTGTGCAGAACCCCACTGCATATGACCTTTCAGAGCAGAACAGTTCCAGTGGTAGGTCATTTGCTCACGAGCTGGATCACTGGACTCCAACTTCAGTGCAGGCTCTAAAGTTGACCAAATCTGACAAGACTTTGTCAGAGAAGGTACAGGGATAAAGAAGATATTAGGGGTAGATCTCCAACAGAGATCACAGAAAGAAGAACTTCGCCTCCACACTACTTTTCCCCCAAGATTTCACAGCCCTGTGCATTTTCTTTTGAAACTTAACTTCACAATAGTGCTGAGGATTCAGCACTCAGACAACTCTCAGATGAGCTGTTGAGACTGGTGCCGTTGAAAGGTCCCTCATGTAAGAGCTCAGCTCCATCAATGTCTGATTCTTCAACATCAGCACTGAAAAATGTTATTCTGGCCCAGCAGACCACAGCAACACAGTCTATGGCAGCAGTGGCTAGACTGGCACTCAGTGAGCTCATGGCACTGTCTTTGCTGGTGACCCCTTGGCATCACATGGCACTGAGACTGTTAACAGTGCCAATGGACCTCATATTGCTTTAAGAGCTGGAATACCCCTGATGTCCATTTCTATCGCAATGGTGGCACCTGGGATTTCCCTGACTATGGCACCAAGCACCTCTAGGGCATTACCAACATGAATCATGTCTCTCTCTGGTTCCAGGTGATTGGGATAAATTCCCATCTCTTGACCTTTAAGAAGAGTACTTCCATATATCAATAATCCCACCACACAGGAAGTACCTAAAATTTATGGTAGGTCATGACCATTATCAATACTGCATGCAGTCTTGCCCTTTGGACTATTGATTGCATCGAGGGTGTTCACAAAGATAATAGCAGTTATTGTACTCTTACTTGGATGACTGGCTGGTATGAGGAAGATTTAAAAAAAAAAAATTCCTCATTAGGTGTCAGAAGCCATTTGTTATATCTTCGATTTGTTCCAGAGCCTAGGCCTGAAAGTCAGCATGAAAAGTCCAACTTGATTCCTGTTTAAAGACTATAGAAGCAAACCTGATCTCTACCAAATCCATGGCTCATTACTTCAGGACAGATTTGAGACTCTAATTGTCTTAATAACATAGCTGGAGTCAAATCTAAACACCACAGTAGGCGCTTGCCTCACTCTACTAGGACACATGGCATCATACACCTTTACAACACTGCATGCCAGACTACACATTTACTGCATGCAGGGCTGGTTAAAGTCGGTGCGTATCTCCATTAAGCATAATCTGGGCATGCCCCTTTCTTTGCCTCCACTAGTACTATCATCCCTGAAATGGAAGAGGAATTCTGTGAACACCTGTGGAGGGGTTTCTTTTTCACCACCCCCAAGACTATAGTGATGGACATGTGTGTCTTGGGGTAGCGAGCTCCAGTAGATAGTCTTCGGGTCTATAGCCTTTGTATCACATGAGAAATGTGAATACACATCAGCCTCCTAGAATTCAGAGCAGTGCATAGAGCTTGCGAGTCCTTTCTCCATCACATCAAGGGTCAGTCCAAAGAATGCATTCACCATGTTCTATAGCAACAAGCAGGATGAGGCAAGATCTTCCCTGCTATATCAAGAAGCAATCGGGATATGGAACTGGTGTCTCAGACACCAAATCTCCTTCTTGGTGTTTCACTTACCTGATCTGTAGAATCATACTGCGGACAGTTTGATTGGACACTTCTCTAATCACAAATGGGAGATCACAGAGTCTGTCCTCTGGGGCATATTTTCATTCTGGGGTTATCCTTGAATGGACCTGTTTGCAACACAAAACAGCAAGTGCCAGGTGTTCTGTTTGAGAGGGGAACACGAGCTCAGGATCCCTGTCTGACGCTTTCTTAATCCCATGGACTGGAATTCTAACGTATGCCCACCTTGTGGTCCCATTGATTCCCAAACTTGTATGCAAGGTCAGACAGGACTCAGCCAAGCTGATACGGATAGCAGAGTCAATTTTGGTTTCCAGACATTCTGAACCTGTCAGTCAGCCAGCTGAGACTCTTTCCTCTGCTTCCAGAACTATTATCACAGAGCAAAGGGAAAATCCTACACCCAGATCTGAAGTCCCTTAATTTCACAGCGGGATTGATGGATGGATGTCAAGTATAGAGCAATTATGTGATTCACCTGTCTGTAATATCTTAGTGAACAGCAGCAGGGGCTCTGCTAGGCACACGTAACTTGCAAGATGGACAAGGTTTTCTTGTTGCTGGAGTCAGAAATTCCTGACTCCCCAAGAAGCATCCATTATCACAGATCTTGGATTACCTACTTGGTTTGAAACAGGGTATCTGATTGATTAGTTCAGTCAAAGTCCAACTGGCAGCTGTTTTGGACCACCATCCACCAAACTGAGGGTCACCGTTTTTTCTCATCCATCTCCAGTTAGATTTCTTTAAGGTCTAGTTAAGGTTTACCCAGCTATTAAAGAACTGATCCCACTGTGGGACCTGAATTTAGTGCTCTCGACTCTCCTGAGTCCATCATGGCCAGAAGCTGGAACTAGGTTGGAGTAAGAGCCGCGTGGGCAGCTCTGGGGAGCCGCAGACCCTCCACCTGCCCTGGGTGGGTGGGAGGCCAGGGACATGGGCCTGGAGCTGTTCTTGGGGCCCCCCACCCCAGGCAGGTGGAGGGGCCTGGGCTTCCTGGCCCAGCTCCAGCTTCTGGCTTACCCAAGAGGCGGGCCTCAAGGGGAAGGGTCGGAGCAGGGGCAGAGCCATGGAGGAGGGGTGGGGCCTCATGCCCTCCCCCACTTTTAGGAAGAATCTGTTGCCCCTACAGCCACAGCCCCGCTTCTCCCAGCTCCTAACCATGGCTCTGGCCCTGGTTCCCGGGGTGGTGCGAATCAAGTAAGGGGGACGCAACTGAAAAAATGTGGGGACCATTGGGTTAGAGGGTGAGGCCCCTGGTCATCACATTTCTACTCTTCTCCCAGACCACCTTCACACTTTGTGTTAGTCTGGTTTGACTCAACACTCTTGTCAGGTTACCACTTAGTCCTATCTCCCCCCAAGTATGACAGGGTTTCTAAGGAGATATGGGGTTTGGCTATTGACCCCCTATGAGTGTCTGATCCCAACTAGGGGTTGTAAAAGGTATTAATCCTCCAGGGAGAAGTCTAGAATGTAAGGGTTTTCATGACCTTCTTGATGAGATGGAGATTGTTACCCTCCCGCTCCATCAGGCTCTGGCCCACGGCCCTGTAAGGGTTACCAAATGTCCAGCATGAGGGATGCCTGAAGGCTGCTTCCTTGGGCCACTTCCTAACACCCATTCTCTTGCTGGAGTCTTGCAGTCTATCACGAAGTTGTAAGGGAAAAGATACCAATTGGACCTTCAGCCCTTCTGAGCTCTGCAGGCAGGCCTCTTCCTCTACCAGAGGAGGTTTCTGCAGCATCCTTCTTCCTGCCTTGTCAGGCTCCTTCAGACCTGTCTGGCTCCTTTTTAAGTTCCACCCCCTGCTGGAGCATGCTCTGCAGGTGCGGCTCTATACACCCCATCACAGTGTCTATTTTAGATATATGGAGAGTAGCCTCCTGGGAATCTGTTCACACACTTAAGAGACATTGTGATTACTGAGTTCTCTAGGTCAGATGCTGCATTTGGCAAGGCTGCTCTGCAATCTTTATTCTATTAAGACTGAGCTCCCATCTACTTGCAGCTGGTCCACTGCTTGGGAGTCACCAGTTGTGGAATATGCGTAAGTACAAGCACTTGAAGGAGAATGAGAAGTTACTTACCTGTACAATAATTGCTATTCTTCAAGATGTGTTGTCCATATGCTCTTTTCACAACCTGCCTTCCATCCCTTCTGTCTGTGAGTAATTTATTCCAGGATTCTGCAGTTGAAAGGAAACTCTGGCAATTGGCATACTGTCCTCTTATGCCTTTACACAGAACACAAGGACATATGGCATATGCATGCCATACAGATACTGCTGGCCAAAATATTCTGAACTCGAGTGCATGGGGTACATGTGCACTATTAGATGAATATGTGTATGGACAACACATCTTGAAGAATTTGTTACTGTACAGGAAAGAAACTTCTCAGTCTTTTCTGATGTAACTCTGATAAATAGCCACTGTCCAAATTCATTGATATTGTGGGTTTATCCCTTTGCCTTTAACATTTTATTTTGGTGAAGGTGTTTTACAGTACAGTAGTAATTTTCACTAAATTTTTAACCGTAAATCAACATGTAATAGTTCGTGTAGGACACTTCGACAACACAGTACCCCAAGTGTGCTAGAGAAAACAAGATTGTTTCCACTCTTTGCGGCCTTGGGGTAGTGAGAAGTAGTCAACAACCCCCAGAATAAGTGTGAGATAGTATGCACCATAAAAAAATTACATGCCACTCTAAGAAGATTATGTAAAGCCATCTACAACACCAAAGGGATTACTTGGGGAAGTTCACAGTGTTGTGGAGGTGTCTTCTAAAGCAATCCATAGCTTTCTGTATGACTCTTTGAAAAAGTCAATAGCCCCATTGACTCTGTTGAGAAAATAACATCCCCAAGGAGGACTGCATGAAGTCATCAGTTGCTGAAGAGGGACTAAATAAGAAAGCGTTCAGTCTTAGAGAGACTGCATGGTGTAAATCTATCTATATACACCTCTACCCCGATAAAACGCGGTCCTCAGGAGCCAAAAAATTTCACTGTGTTATAGGTGAGATTGTGTTATATTGGGGTAGGGAAAGGCGCCCCCCCCCACCAGCTCCCCTCCGCTCCGCCTCCTCCCAGGAGCGCACCACAGCTCCGCTTCTCCTCCCTCCCAGGCTTGCCACGCCAAACAGCTGATTGGTGCAGCAAGCCTGGGAGGGAGGAGAAGCAGAGCTGCGGTGCGCTCGTGGAAGGAGGTGGAGGTGGAGCGGAGGTGCGCTGGGGCAGGGGGGCCCCGGGGAGGACCGCAGCAAGTAACAGGCAGGTGCAGAGGAACCATTTGCGGTAACACAAATTCGGATATAATGAGGTAAAGCAGCCCCGTCCCCCGGAGCGCTGCTTTCCTGCGTTATATCCGAATTCGCGTTATATCGGACCACATTATATCAGGGTAGAGGTGTATATAAGGCTTCCTGAAGCAGTGCCAGCCTGGGTATAGTTTATTATGCAGTCATAATTTATAAAGTCTTATAAAGAACTCTGACTACAAGGGTCTCAGGCATTTGTTTTCAATGGGACTTTGTGCAATATTTCTTAATTTTGCCCTCAGTGTCTTAGTACTGCTTTGATCCTATCAACTCCTCCATGCCTCTCTAAGCTCTTTCACCTTCCTGGCCTCTTGTTCTTAATGACATCTATGAATCACATTCTGTAACATTTTGATAAAAACTCATAAGAAGAAGTTATTGCATATGGTAGGCATATATATTTTAATCCATCAAAACCATTTCCCCCAATTTTAACTAAAATATATAAACTAATTTTGGATTAAAAAAACTGATATATGCCATAATTCCATAAGTGAATTATACAGAAAAGATACTAGATCTCATTCCTAACCCACCTGCCAGTGTAAGGTGTTAGTTAAAATACAGACATTCTGTAATCTCAGGAATTATGGAAGTCGTGCTTTTGAAAATCTCCCACTTAATTACAATTCCTTAACGAGTTCTGCCAGAACACAGCAAGACGAACATGCATATAGTTATACATTTAACTTTACTACTACACTTTAAACTATTGCACTGAAAATAGTCTCAGTAAACATTATAATTTAATTTGTTGTCATGGTCATATTTTAATTCATGACATCTAATGGACAGTACCAAAATGTTGTCATTGCAGCTGCTGAAAGTAATACTACAGATGACTTTTGTTCTGTTACAAAAATAGTCGTGTGTAACAGCTCAGATTCAGAGGTCAACTTTAATATGCCAAGCAGGAGTTTGACTGTAAATTCCAGGACTTCCTCATTTACATCTTCATCCAGCAGGAGTATAGGAACACCCTGTGACTGTTCATCAGATGATTCCACTTCTCATGGTTCCTTCTCAAATGAAATTTTTACAGGAAACCTGAACTCATATTTGTCAAGTATTAACACAAAGGAAAGAGTTATAATTCCTGTTGTATTTCAGTCAAATCTCTCATCCTGTGATGATCAAGAAAATGAAAATTCTACTAAAACATTCCCACAGCTTGGAAAAGCAAGGATTCCAAAGTCAAGACTTGAAGACAATGCTGTCATATCTTCTCCCTTTAATGAAACACTGGCTGTAGTGAAATCAAGTGTAGACATAACCCATCTACCCATTTCTGAGTCAGCACAAAGATCCATGGGTAATATTTGCAAATCCCATTCATTAGATTCCAGTAGTCTCACTGATTGTGATTGCTCTAATTTCCCAGAACCAGACAATGACTTGAATGAATAAGCCTCTGTGAAATATGAAGAATGACAGACTTGCTTTTATAATAGTAAAATTCATAGTAAGAATGTATCAATAGTAATTGTTAAAAATTACTTTAACACAAATTCAGAATTATTTTTCAAGAAAATAAACTTGACTAACAATGCCTTTTGCTGACATGTTTTAATTTTCTGGGAGGGTATTTATTTCATCAATCCATGACTGGATGTGCTAAACCACAGGCCTCAGAATCTTCCCTATTCCTTTGTCAAACAGGCAAGACTGATGAACGATCAACTCGTAAAAATTTTTCACTCTCTAAGCATCTCCTCTGAGTTCCCAGTTTAACTTCTACCTCAGAAGCAGGAAAGGGGACCATCTTGGATTGTTTGTATGGATTTTGAGCCTGAAAACACTTTCTTGGGCAAGGATTTCTGTTTCCTACACCGTTTTATAATAGCTCTCTAACAGCCTCTTTAGGAATCACATAAGTTACTATGCAAGCCTTTCATGTTCTTGCCACTGGGAAAGGTAGACAGCCTGATGCAGGCTAAAACTGATATTGGTGCACTTTTTCAGACTGCTCTCTCTGACAGACTGTCTGAGAAGTCAGCTTGATGTATGAAAGAAAGATACTCTTTTTGCTCAGGAGGTAAATAAATTTTCCAATATGCAGCTCTTTCCCCAATGCCAGAAGTTGTGAGCAGTCCAAAAGCAGAATTCTAAAGTATCTCCCTCACCCCCATAAGGTTCATAAGAAGCTTTAAATGGTCCTCATGTTCCTCCTATTCAGTTTCCAGGGACTTGTTTGCTGCTACCCCTTCCTAGAACAACTAAAATGGCAGGGACCAAAGTCCTTGTCTTTGTCAGATACTCTAAGTCCTTTTCCCCCCACCACTTTGTCAGTCACACCGTTGGAAGAAGGAGAGTTCCTCCAGCTCTGAGCCAGAGGCATGTGCTCCTGAACCAGCCAGAAGAGCCTCAAAGAAGGACTGGGAATAGTTGATTAGGCTTGTTTTCTCTATCTAGTCTGAGACTCCATAAGAGGTAATGGATGCCACAGGCTTACTTCTGTTTACTGAGGAGAGAAACCAGGAAAAGACTCTCCCAGTGTATTCTTTAATCGATTTATTTATGTGCCACCCACTTTTACACACCCTGCTCCCCATGTTTTCACATCAGCTATCTGTTGACTTTGAACTGACTGCTATATCTCCATAATTTACTCCTGGTCACATTTTATACTGCTTCAGTAAGTAACAACATAAACATCAAACACACATGTGACAAAAGGCTGTACTGTCAGATCATATTCTCAAAAAAATAATGTTCTCAATAAAATTAATGTGAATTTTGATGACAATTCTGGAATACAACACATTTTCTGAAAAGTGTTTTATATTCTAATCAGATGGAACAGTTTTCCACTAGGTGCTACATAAATGTAAGATATTAAAGTATCACAGTACATATCATCACCAGTTACACTAATATTCAGTTACAAACATGTTGGAGCAGAGGTGTGTTTCAGAGGAGGCTGACGCATGCATTAAATAATTCTGTCATATGAAAATATTGTAATTTGAAATAATATGAGATTAATTCTTTGAAAGGTCAAGTTCTAGACAGTAAAAACTGGTATATCATACATTTAAAAATAATTAGAATTTATTGAAAAAACTGCAACAGTAAAAAAACAACCTCAAAATAAAAATCAAAGATTTTAACTAACTACAAGTTTTTCAGGGAAATAATTAAAGGAAAATGAATCAGGAAAAGAAAAAGCTAACACTGACTTCTGTATTGGTAGCAATCCATTTTTTGCATTGTAACTGTTGCTTCCCCCAGACATTACTAGCAGATGTTCCAGGACATATTAGATTTTTGGGAGATCTGAATTATTAGCTGTCTCCTGGCACTTCAAGTTAAGAGATACTAGGACCAAAACGTCTGCTACTTTTCCTTCCAGTTTACTGAAATTGCCCAAGATTGTGCGAGAGCTAATGGTTGCTCTTGCCTTTAGAATGTTCAGAACTGTATCTTATATTTTGGTTTTATACATTTGGTTAGATAGCACAATTATTAAGGTGTAAAAGAACACATCCTTATGTAAACTATGTAGATGTATCTCCTGATTTAATCTTTGTTCTACTTTTGGCTGTGCTAGCCCCTCAGGTCAACTAATTTTATTGTTGTAAAGCTGAAGATCTTCTATGATCACAAGAATTATTTTTATATCAAATTCTATTCTGTTTGAATTATCATTCTAAAGGACCATTTAAAAGTGTATTTTTCTGCAGTGGAGCTATACAAATGTACTACTTCTGCTTTGGGGCAATTCAATCCCAAGATTGTATCACTTATTTTTTTCAGCACTTACCTGTACAAATATCTACTTCCAAGCCTAAAAAGTAGACCAAGTATTTCAAACTAGTCATATGAATTACCAATACATATTAGTGTGTTTTACAGATAATACAGAGTATTATTATTTTACAGATAATACAGACATAATACACTAATCTTTAGCTCCAGCTAAACTCTTCAGAAAATTCACCCCTCTGGACTGATGTTTGGTGGTCAGACTCCCCTATACAGGGCAGTTCAACCACGCCCACCTAATGGCAGACTGGAAGGGCTAGATTCACAAAGGAAATTAGGCGACTAGAAAATCATTGGGTTACACAAAGCCTGAATTAGGTGCTTAGGTTCCCTGTACAGCGAATGGGGATAGGTGCCTCAGAATGGGATTCACAAAAGCCAGCATACTAGGCAGCTCCCAGCCTAATCTAGCCAATGGGAGATGCCAAAACAGGGCTTATTTCCTAAACCCCACCCCTCTCAGAGTACAGCACCTAAACCCAGGCTGGAGAGAGCCACCTCCCTCTGTTTGGGATTCTTAACTGCAAACCCTCTTGTGGGGTTAGGCACCTATGCCATTTTTGCAAGAAGCTTGGGGGGGCGGGAAGGACTACCTCCCAGTGGTTAGCATGCTCACCAGGGATGTGGCAGACCCCCTGGATCCTGGGTCTCCCACTTCCCATGTGAGCTTTATAATATAAATAATACATGGAAATATACCTACCTCATAGAATTGGAAGGGACCCCAAAAGGTCATTGAGTCCAGCCCCTGCCTTCACTAGCAGGACCAAGTACTGATTTTGCCTCAGATCCCTAAGTGACCCTATCAAGAATTGAACTCACCACCTTAGGTTTAGCAGGCCAATGCTCAAATCAGTGAGCTATCCCTCCCCCTAGACTAAAGAGTCATTCTCATGCTTGCTCTCTCTGGCCCAAAGACTAATAATTTATCCAATTTATTTATTTATCTAGTTATTTGTCCCTAATGTAGTCTGAGAACGCCAACTGAAATGGTCGATGAACCTACCCTTAGTCTTCCCAAAACTGCACTCAACGCAAGGGGAAGAGAAATTACACACTCTGGACATCTCCAGACTCTTAGTCTATTACGCTGACAGGACCGTGCCTTTTAGGTTCTCTCCTTGACTCTTCGTAGGCATCTGGCCCTTCCAAGTACCAGGCTGTCTTGTCACAAAGGATCTCTAAATGAATCACACAGTGTGTTTCTGTTATTAGATGGTTGATGAGCTAGTCACTCCACCACGCATAGTCAGTGGTCAGACTGCTTCAGAAAATTGCTGATATCTGAGATCTGCAGGGCAGCAATGTGGAGCAACCTATTGACCTTTGTCAAACATTATACCTTTTATTCCATTATGCCCATACATTATGCTAGCTCAGATGGCAAATTTGGGGGCACAGTACTGTAAGCCTTATTTGATTAATACAACTGAAACTCCTCATTCCAACCATCCAATGAGCATACCGACCACCTATAATGGGATTCACCTTTACCATCTTTGATACTGTTGAAATACAACCGGGGCAGCAGAGAGAAATAGCCTGCTTCTAGCAAGGCAGCATCAACAAATCTTCCTCCATAATCTCCGATACCTAGCATCATGACTCCCTCAGTACCACAGAAGTTTAAGCAGTCACCTGAGACTATACTCTCTTCAAGGTAGTCAACATTGTCTGTCCCGACAGCTTCCACTGCAAAGGACTCATCCCAGCAGACTCCTTCCTCAGCACTGTTAACCTACCTCACACCACAGGAGTTTAGGTATTCCAAGGACCTGTTGGTTTCAGATGAGTCATTGTCCCCTCTTGATGGGTATTGGCATCAACATGGTCACCAAAATTACACCTCTCCTGAGTACCATCTGATTCCCCAGCATTTTCTGGGAGAGCTCCCCCTTTGAACAATGAGGAGGACCTCTCTTCTGACATCTCAGAGTAAGATTCCCCTACCTACCAGCATAAGGTCTCCCTCACTAAAATCTACAAGGAAAAGGATGTCTCATGAAGATAAATTCAGGGTTCTGCTCATGGGTATGAGCAGCAGTGAATGCCACCAACTATTCCTTATGGTCCCCATCAGTGGCCATCTTGGGACCCTGGGGCCACCACCTTTCTGAATGGGACCATCAGGACGGATAGTCTCTTACTCCATCTGTTCCTCCTCAGCTACCTGAGCTGTAGGAAGAAATCTTTGAAGAGTAAGAGGCTAGAGTAGACAAGGAGGTCACTCTACAGACTAATATTTCCTCGTCTTCCCCACGTGAGGCTGTGATGCTTTCCTCTCCTTCCCTGGCTGATGCTTTAAACTATTTCAGGACCTAATGAAACAAGTGGCAGATTGTCTGTAGATCCCCCTTTAAGAGGTACAAGAGTCAAAGCACAAGTTCTTGGATATTTGCAAAGGACATCTTTTGATTGAGTGGCCTCTCTCATTAATGAGTCCCTCATGGATCCTGCCAAAATCATCTGGCAGACCCTAGCAACGGTACCACCCATGTGCAAATGTGCTGATAAATATTATGTTTCAGCCAAGGATTCTGAATTTTTATTTTTCCCCATTCTTCACCTAACTCCTTGGTCATTGTAAATGAATATGGAAGACAGCACCATGCTAAATCAACCTTATAAGACAAGGACCAAAAACGCCTTGACCTTTGTGGTTGAAAGAGAAGTCTGTGACCCTACAGTTTAGGATCACAATTTACCAAGCTTTTATCATGAAATACAACCACTTTTATTGAACACCTTTCCAGCAGAACATCACAAACAGTTCCAGGCCATCATAGCAAAAGATCAGCTACTGACTAGAACATCATTACAAGCCTCCTCAGATGCTGCTGTCACCGCAGCTCAATTCATCTCCACGAAACACCCCTAGGCCATCTTGCGATCTCTTGGGATTTATACATTTCCTAGTAAACAGATATTTAGTTGATCCCAGAAGACCCAGAGATCCTGCCCCCTCCAGTTTTCTCATTACCAAAGACCTACTGAGCCATCTAAGAAAAAATTAAACACCCAATCAACCAATGGAACTTGTTACCAGGGGATAACTGGATCACTTGACAGTTGCCCTATTCTGTTCATTCCCTCTGAAGCATCTGTCAGCAGCCTCTGTCAGAAGACAGGATACTGGGCTAGATGGACCACTGGTCTGACCCAGTATGGCCATTCTTATGTTCTTAACCAAAGTTTCAAAGAAAGATACCACCCACTACATCTGCTTCAACTACTCAACCTTCCTCATTGTCAAAACATAAGTTTTGGTAGTCTGATCAAAGGCCTGGAACAATGCTGTTTCTTGTATCTCCAGCTGCACCAGTTTACCTGCCTCCCTCCCTTTGGGGACCATCTCTCCCACTTTCTACCTGCACGGGAGCAGACTACATCCAAACAATGGTTGTTGGACATTATAAAATTGGGTTACTCCATTAATTTTACCTTCCTCCCCCCACCCTACTTCTCTTTCCTGTCTTTCTTCAGGGACTCTTCTCACAAACACTTGCTGAGACAGGAAATCACCTTCTATCTATGCTTAGGATTCAAAGAACCAGTTCTTGCACAGCACAGGGGAAGAGATTTTACTTCAAGTATTTCCTGGACTGAAGGAAGAATGGAGGGTAGAGACCTAGTCTAGGTATAAAAGACTCCTAAACAACTTTATGGAAGTACAGAAATTCAGGATGGTGACTCTTGCAGCTATAATTCCATCATTGGATCCCGAGGATTGGTTTTCAGCCCTCAACTTCAGGATGTTTATTTTCATATCATGATTCACCCATCTCAGAAGAGATTCATTCAGTTTTTCATTGACCAAGACCACTTTTTGTATCGGGTATTTCCATTTGGCCTTTCCTCTGCTCTGGAGTATTCTCAAAGATTTTGGCAGTGGGTACCGATTATCTTCTTAGAGGGCGATAATAGTTTTTCCGTACCTCGAATAGCTGCTCAAAGGCCAGTCTTACAATGAGATTATTTCTGCCATGAAGACAGCTTTGTTCCTCATGCTAGGTCTCCAGCTCAACAGTGAAAAGGATAGAATTCATAGGGGCCTCTTTAGATGCAGTAACAGCCAGAGCTTACCTCCCCATGGACAGATTCATGATTCTATCAAACCTCATTGCAAATACTCAGATAAGGCCGCAGACTTCGACAAGAAATTGTCTTAAACTTCTGGGACATATGGAAGCTTGTAACTTTGTAATGTGTCTTGCAAGGTTACATCTTTGCTGTTTGCAGGTATGGCTCAGCACAGTTTATATGCTGAACAAACATGGTCTGGACAGGCTGGTATCAGTCCCTTTTCAAGTACAAGACTCCCTCAATTGGTGGAAGAACCGTCACAACATCTGTGCATATGTCTCCTTTATTCAGCCATCTCCAACCATCACCATAACGACAGATGCATCTTGTGGGCAGGGTGCATCTAGGGACACATAAAATTCAGGGCAGATAGACTACTCAAGAAGCTCGTTTACACATCAACCTCCTGGAGCTGAAAGCAATCAGGAATGTCTATATTCACTTTCTTCCATTAATTCAGAGACAGATCTGTCAAAATCATGACAGACAATGTAGCTTACATGTTTTACATCAACCAACAATCAGGATGGGGCCAGTTCCCCTTTCTCTTTGTGCTGAAGCAATAAAGCTATGGAACTGGTGCATAGCCAATCACATCCTCATGTCAGCAGTTTACCTTCCAGGCATTCAAAATATCATGACTGACACTTTCAGCATGATTACGAGTGGGAGTTAGATTGTCAGATTCTCAATCATATTTTTTTCTGACCTGGTGCTTTCCAGAGGTGGATCTTTTTGCCACCCTCACCAACAGGAAGTGTAGACAGTTTTTGTTAGGGCTTCTCCTGCCCTCCCTTGGTTCTTGTCACACAGACAAACAGCAGAAGACCAGAGTCCGAAGTCCAGGCAATGCAATGTTTATTGGGGTTACCAAGCAAGCATAATCCCAGCTCTTTACATCAGTAGAGCTTTTCCTGTTCCTTTTTTCCACCTCCTCCTTCTGAGCAGTCTTAATTATACTTGTAGTGCATGCCCCTGGTCCCACCCCTTACAGTTTATGGTCATGTTCCATTTTGGAGGGTTGTAAGTCTGGGGGCTTCGGTATCACCTCTTTTGTGCCCCATGGGAGGGGTAAGGAGTGAGGTTATGTACCGGCCAGGGTCACCTCTTCTCTGGCTTTTTAGTGTTTCTTATGCTTCTTCCCCCAACCCGCCTTGCACCTCCCTACTGGTTGTTTGACCTTGCCTTGATATAGGAGTTGAGGCAGTCTTCAAGTGTACGCTCGTATATTAAACTCCGACCATACCCAGCAACACATTAACTGTCTTCCTTATCTTTTCTCATTGTGCTATAAACCCCATCTGGTTAGGCAGAAGCAACACAATGGTTCATAGATATCAGTAAGGATATAAAACTATCAAAAATAAAACCCAAAATTCTATCTCAGGCTAACAAATAGGCCTATATACTAACAGTTTTGCTCAAGAGGGCGTTTGGGCCCTCAATGACTGGGAGATGCTTTCCTTGTTCCATGGATGAAGGAGCTTTCTGTATGTGTTTCCTCCAATACCTTTGATATTGAAAGTGTAAACAAGATCAAGCAAGACAAAGCCAAGGTCATATTCATAGTTCCAATGAAGCCAAGATAGGCCTGCTCCCCTCAGCTAATTGGTCTTGCTGTTTGTTTGGTGATCAGTCTTCTGTCCATTCCTCATCTCTCTCTTAAGATGCATGTCAGACTCTCCATCCCAACTTGGGAATTCTCCATCTCAGGGCTTGGTTCTTCAGTGGTTCTCAGGAATCGAGACTTCCTGTTCTGCAGAGGTACAGCCGGTGTTTCTAAACAGTAGGAAAAGTTCTATGTGGAACACTTTCAAAAATGGAAGAGAGTCCACCATCGGTGTGACAGTGGTGTCTTTTTTTTTCATTCCTCCCTCTCAGCTGTCCTTGACTATCTGTTGGAATTTAAAACAAATCAGGATTATCTATGAGTTATATCAGAATTCACTTGCAGCTATAACAGCCTTCCATTTCTTAGTTGAGGGATTCTTATTGTTTGCTTATCCCATGATGGTAAGATTATCAAGGGATTGGGAAACTTTTTTTCTCAAATTAGAGACCCCCCCCCCCCATATGGGATCTAAACTTATTACTGAACTGTCTTATGAGACCTCCCTTTGAACAATTGGATACCTGTTCTCTTCTTAGCTTCTTCATGGTGGAATATTTTTGGTGGCCATCACTTCTGCCCAAAAGGTCAGGAAAATTGGATCTTTAAAGGCAGAGCCTCTTTTTACAGTGTTTTTCAAGAACAATATCATATCATATCATATTGCCTCTGTATAAATTCATGGTATGCCCACATGCAGATGTGGTCGTCCCATCTCAAAAAAGATATATTGGAATTGGAAAAGGTTCGAAAAAGGGCAACAAAAATGATTAGGGGTATGAAATATCTTCCATATGAGGAGAAATTAATAAGATTGGAACTTTTCATCTTAGATAGAACAGTGGTTCTCAACCAGGGATTGGGGGCCTCAGGTTTCAGGGGGGCCTCCAAGCATGGCCAGCATTAGACTCACTGGGGCCCAGGGCAGAAAGCTGAAGCCCCACTGCATGGGGCTGAAGCCCAGGTCTCCGAGCCCCGCCACCTGGGGCTGAAGCTGAAGCCTGAGCAATGAAGCTTCATGGGGGGCCCCTCTGGCATGGTGCCCCAGGCAATTGCCCTGCTTGCTACCCCCTAATGCCAGCCCTGGCTTTTATATGCAGAAAATCAGTTATTGGGGAGCAGGTGGGCCATGGAGTTTTTATAGCATGTTGGGTCGGGGGAGTAAAGAGGGGGGGCTCAGAAAGAAAAAGGTTAAGAACCTCTGTGCTAGAGGTCTATAAAATCAGGACTGGTGTGGAGAAAGTAAATAAGGAAGAGTTATTTACTCCTTTTCGTAACACAAGAACTAGAGATCACCAAATGAAATTAATAGGCAGCAGGTTTAAAACAAACAAAAGGAAGTATTTTTTCACACAACACACTGTCAATCTGTGGAACTCTTTGCCAGAGGATGTTGTGAAGGCCAAGACTATAACAGGGTTTAAAAAAGAATTAGGTAAATTCATGGAGAATAAGTTCCACAATGGCTCCAGGATGGGCAGGGATGGTGTCCCTAGCCTCTATTGCCAGAAGCTGGGAATGGGTGACAGAGGATGGATCACTTGATGATTACCTGTTCTGTTCATTCCTTCTGAAGCACCTGACATTGGCCATTGTTGGAAGACAGTATACTGAGCTAGCTGGACCTTTGTTCTGACCCAGTATGGCCGTTCTTATGTTCTTAGGTTTTGTTATGCCCACTTCCTAATTTTTTAACCTAATCTGTCATCTGAATTTCACATCAATCAGTCATCCATCTCCCAGTATTTTCCCCAAAACTACATCACACCTGGAGGGATGCTACTTTATATACCTTGGACTTAGGAAGGCATTAGCTTTCTGTCTGGACAGAATCAAACCATTTAGAAAAGTCTCCCAGACTGTTAATTTCAATTGCTGACAAGTCCAAAAGGTCCACAAGTCTCCACCTTGTGATTCTCCAGGTAGACTTTTGGTTGTATTATTTCTTGCTATGAATCTGCTGATTTACAACCTCCTTCTATGGTGTCAGCCCATTCCATGAGGTCTTTTTCTACTTCTGTGACATTGCTTGAGCATGTTTCTATTGGGGAGATTTGTAAGGCTGTAGTATGGACTTCAATACACACTTTTACAAAAATTATGTGGTGGTTCATTCTTCTAGATCAGATGCTGTCCTTGGAAATGCAGTCTTCAGTCTTGGACTCAGCTCTGAAGCTCCCCCCCTTCAATTGAGGGCACTGTTTGGTAGTCATCTGAAATGGAGCACCCATAGGGATACTGCTCAAAGCAGGAGAGATTACTCACTTTATGCAGTCACTGGAGTTTTGTAAGATGTATCCCCCTGTGGGGGGCTCCACTACCTGTCCTCCTTCCCCTCAGCTTCAGAGTTTCCTCTGAAGAACTTTGCAGTGGAGAAGGAACTGAGGGCATTTTGCCCATGCAGCCCTATATAGCCTCGGTGTGGGGCATGAGGATCTGTAGGGGAGATGCATGGACTGAATGGGCACTACTACCAAAAATGTCTGATCAGAGGTACATGCATATCTGAAGTGGAGGATCCATAGGCATACACAACTTGAAGAACTCCAGTTACTGCACAAGGTAATCCTCCTTACATACCCTACAGTAACTGTGGTTCTTTGACATGCTGTAGTGAGTGTGGAATCCATGACCCAACCACCGTCCCCGGTTTTCAGAGTCCTCAGCAACCAGAGGCTTTAAATTGCAAGGGCACTGAGGGTCATGTCTGCCCCACCCTCCAGGCCTTTGTAGAGGAGCATAAGGAGGCACAGGGTGCATGTGCAGTCCCAACAGACACGTATTCAAAAGACTGGGATCTTGTGTGCATGTGGCAGAGGCACACCTACACTGGGATTTGTACTGACTGCTAAATCTCAAAGAACCACAGTTACTGAAGGGTAAGTAATTGTTCTTTATGTTTTTCCATGAATTACCATTAGAGCTGTGCAAAGATTTTTATGCCACTTGTCAAAACCAGAAAAAAGTCAAGCTTTCACTGAATGCAGAAGTCAATGTTGGTGTTTTCTCAACATATTTTTTTATTCTGACAGAAAGCTTGTTTTATTCATGTACTACTTCTTCACTCCTGGTAGAAAAAGTGGTGTGCCCTAGTTCAATGAAAGTACAAAAAAATCCCTTATCTAAACCACATCTTTTCCCCAGTTTATATGTTTAGCATTTCTTAAAAGACTTTGCTTGTGTAAATTGCAAAATCACATTTGAACAAATTTATAAATATTTGCATTTTCACCATATAAAAATCACAAAGTGCAAATTGAGAATTTTGCACAGCTGTAATTTATTTTGTAAAAAAATTGCTCACCATAATAGCCATATGAAATGCATACTATTTACATAAGAACCACAGTGGAAGAAAATAGTTCTACAAGAGAATATATCAGTATTACACAAACACAAAAGATTTAGTCTAAAATAGTAGTCAATTTACTTTTCCTTTATTTTCATATGCCAGATTTCATCACCATCAAATTACAAACTTGGTATTAAACACTAGCCATACAGCTTTAAATTTTGCATAATCCTAAATAAATCAAAAGATTATGGAAATATACTGGGCCATATTCTGCCCTCAGATGTGTGCCTGTGTGAGGAAGATAAGCAATGTAAATGATATTGTGCAGCGTGTATGCTTCTAAAACATATTCCACATCAGTTCTGCCATCATCTTTGCATTATTCCCTTTGAGATTTTTCTGTCAGAAAAAGCTGTGACAGCATAGCCCTTAGAAAGGATGTCTTCAGATTTTAGGGGGATGCATTTGTGCCCTGTCATCACATCCACATATTACCATCTTTATTCAATGATAGTTTCTGAGAATAATAAGGAAAAGTTAAAGCAACCCAATACAACGTTTGTCAATCACTCGATGTACATTGATATTGGCAAAATGTCAGAGTCATAGAGTTTAAGTCCAGAAGGGACCACTAGATCATCTAGTCTGACCTTTTGTATATCACAGGCCACCAACACTACCCACCACCTGCAAACTAAACCCAATAACGGAAATGGAATCAAAGTAAATAAAACCCACAGAAGACTAGGCTATTAAGTGCCACAGGCAGAGAACAGGAGGGACCAAGATACAAAAGTGCTCAAGGCCCCTGCAATGGCAGGGGTATGATTAAATGAGATATACCCAGATAATTCTGGCAAGTAACCCGCACTTACACACTGCAGAGGAATCTGAAAGTGTGTTAAGAAATGAACGAAGGGATTTGCAAAATGACTGCTATATGAAGATGGCTGAGAGGAATATTTGTTTTCAGAAGTTATTGTGTGTGCTGTGGATATGTACTATGGTGATTTTCTTTTTGCCAAAACACATCTTTTTTCTATTTTGTAGCACATTGTCTATATGTGTATCTTAGTACATGGGAATGGGTATTGCATGTTGGGGCAACATGACTTAAAAATGTCAAGCAAAAGCTTTGGGGATGACACCTGTTATGGAAGGTAATACATCTATGGCAATACTGGAAGGCATCTGCTTGCCAAGATGTCACATGAATATGAGCAAAGGAAACAAAGCAAAGAAGTTAGTCTGCTGTTTGCTTTACTGAGCTGATTAGGATACCTCCTACTGATGCTGTTTTTTCTTGGGCAGTTGCTTAACATACTGCTATAGTACCATATAGATTGATTTATTTGGTTATAAATCATTCTCATGATCACATACACTGTTCTACAGTACATTAAGAGAACAGTCTCATTTGTGATTATTTCCACAGCACCCCACATGAGTATGTCATTTAATAGAAAAATAAAAGACAATTATAAGGCTCAGATGATCATACTTCACAGGAATGAGGAGGAAAAGAAAAACTCCATGATGTTCCATTTATAGAGTTTCCTCTAAATTAGGGTTACCATACGTCCGGATTTTCCCGGACATGTCCGGCTTTTTGGGCTTCAAATCCCCGTCTGGGGGAAAATCCCAAAAAGCCGGACATGTCCGGGAAAATCGGGACATGCGGGGCCGGCGGTGTTGGGCCGGGGGCCGGCGGTGCTGGGCCGGGGGCCGGGGCCGGGCTCGCGGTGCCGAGCCAGGGGCCGGAGCCGGGCTGGCTGTGCCGGGCCGGGGCCGGCACCCCAAGGCCCGAGCCGACCCAGGCTGGAGACGCTGGGGGGGCCAGCCTGGGCCGCGCCTCCTACCCCCCCCCCGCCCTTACCTGCTTCAGGCTTCCCGCGAATCAAATGTTCGCGGGAAGCAGGGGAGGGGGCGGAGTTGGGGCGGGGGCGGGGCCTCGTGGAGTGTCCTCTTTTTGGACACTCCAAATATGGTAACCCTACTCTAAATCATTCTGCATGGAGCTGGTTTTCTCCAGTGGAATGAACAGGAGGTTCCACTCCTGTTTGCAGGATCAAGGTTCACTGATTTGTCAGGTCATGTAACAAGTTGATGGAGGCCCAGAATTGAGATAGCAGGCATGTTGCAAATCAGGATTGAAGTAGATTGGCAGAGGTGTTTGGATGAAGTTTTAACAGGTGTAAATCACACTGTACTTTATTATAGTCAATAGGTCTTTTGATATTTGCATTTATTCATAGTCATATTATAAATCTGAATTAAAATAGGAATAATTTTGTATCTACTCTCAAGAATCCTAGTTAAACATTTTATCTTTTATTTCATAAGAGAAAATATAGTAGTAAGCTACAGGACTGGCCAGACTCAAGCCTTTTTGTTTGGTTATGGTGTAAAAAGGAAGCTCAAAAAGTTGATTAAAAAATAAAATAAAAGGGGGGGGTGCATGTGTGTGTCCTGCTAGTTCTTTTACATTTGAAATGTAGGTCTTGTCAGCCCTCAAAAATCTCTGTGGGTCTCTATATTAGGTCTTTTTTATATTAGGTGGGTCTTTTTTCCTTCGAATTTCCCGGTGCT
Source organism: Trachemys scripta elegans (assembly GCF_013100865.1). Classification (NCBI taxonomy): domain Eukaryota; kingdom Metazoa; phylum Chordata; order Testudines; family Emydidae; genus Trachemys; species Trachemys scripta. Next base: position 99,236,743 of record NC_048305.1, on the reverse strand, counting down.
ACTATCACTGGTGCTAGCAATAGTGGGGATTAGTGTAGATTGAATATTTTAAATATTATGTCATCTAACCCTGCTCAAAACTAGCACCAAGGATAAAACAGTGGTTAAACTGTTTTTTACATTAACATTCCCACTTTGCTATTACCTGTGGAGCCACATTGTTGGTAGCAACAGTGGGAATTTTAGAGAAAAAAGGCCAGAGACAAGGTGTGAAATCCTGACCTCAAAGTCAATGAGACTTTTGCCACTGACTTCAAGAGGGCCTGAACTTAATCCAAAACCTGTGTTAACTTGTGCACTGGTGGCATCACAAGAGTCAAGTGATTTTTACTCAGGTCTCTTCTGCACTAGAAAATTGCATTGATGTAACTACGTCAGTCAAGGGTGTGAAAAATCCTCACAAAGTCTGTTTAGGCAGCGCTATATCGAAAAATTCTTCTGTCACTCTAGCTACTGCCTCTCACTGATGGGAAAACCCCTCCTGTGACCATAAGTAGTGTCTACACTTGAAGTGCTACAGCGGCACAGCTATGCTGCTGTAGTATTTTAAGTGTAGACAAGCCCTCAGACTGCTTAAAACTCTATTTTTTGTTTGCATTTGAAACACCTATTTAAATAACTAACTAGTATTTTGAGTAAAGGATGTCTTTTAAAAAAAAAAACACTCTTGCCCCTTTAATGAAGGAGTTAGATCTCACAATAAACATGTTCTGAAATCTCCAGCACATCTTCCTCCCAAACCAGTGAAGACCAGATTTTTCATTCCTAATATTTCAAAGGTAAACAGGATGAAAAGAAAACATATAAAACCCCAACTGTTCAGGTCCTCTTTATATATGATTAGAGTTAGATGGTAAATTCCTTGGTGAAGGAACCCCAAGTACTATGGGATCCCAAGTGGTTGGCCTCTAGGCACTACCACGATATAAATTATAAGGAAAGAGGCACAAGTTCAATTTAAAAAAAAAAATCCTTGGCAGTCCAGCTTTAGTATCAACCTGCAAATTTTAAAAACGACTTGTGGGTGTCCAGGTGCTCAATGTGTGCATAAACTACTCTATTTTCTGAGTGCAATGGGAGCACCTCATCACCATCTTTGGGTGCCATATTCTGACTATGTGCACAAACCTGAGCTTTTGCTCTGGCAGTGACTGTCTTCCAGTTCTGTATTTGTACTGCACCTAGCACAAAGGGGTTCTGATCCATGATCAGGGCTCGCCTCCTAGTTATATATAACCCACCCCAAACAGGCACACACTACATTAAAATCAGGCCAAAAAACCCCCAACCAAACAAAAAAAGAAAACCAAAACAGTGGGGCAAAATCGCACCCCCCATTTTGGGGAGCAAGTTGAATCTGCTCTGCAAATGTGATCGTAACGCATCACAGAAAGCATCCTCTTCGATTCGCTCCTCAGGGAGCGACAATGGGCAGCAGGAGCCCGCGAGAGAGCAGCCAGGCCTGGCCCTGGGAAACCTGTCAGCAGAGGGGAGGAGCGAGAGGAGGAGTTCCGAGGCCCGTGTGACAAAGCCCAGTGCGCACAACGCTGGTGACCAGGAAGCAGAACAGCTCCTGGCTGCGGCGGGGGGACGGGCGCGGGCTGCACCTGAACCCAGCTGTCCAAACACAGCCCTGCCCCCCTTGTCAGCCGCCCTTATGGGGGTGGGGAAGTGAGGCCTCCTCCTCCCGCCCGCTGCTCCGCACAGGCCTCCCGGCCCCGGGAGGGGGAGGAGGCAGCCCCAGGAGCCTGAGTGTGCGGGGCGAGGGAGAGACAGCGGGTCCCCGGTGCAGCCGGGTTGGCGCTAAGCCTCTTACGGGGAGAGACTGGCATGAGCCTCCCCAGCCGGGCGGCTGCTGCTGCGGGCGGCCTGGCGCGGCGAGGAGACTAAGGCGGGAGCGGACACTGAGGAGGAGAAGCCCTCTCCCCGCCGGGAACGATGGGGAACTGCCTGAAGTCCCCCACCTCGGATGACATCTCCCTGCTGCACGAGTCCCAGTCGGACAGAGCCAGCTACGGGGATGGGACCGAACCGGATCAGGAGCCGCCGCCGCCATATCAGGTACTGGAGAGAGGGGAGTGAGGCAGACACAGAAGGGGAGAGGGAGGTAAAGGAGCCAGACGTGCCCAGAGAGGGATAAACACAGCCGTACACAGAGAAAGGGGGAGGTGGGACACAGGAAAGGGAAGGAGAACTGGAGCAAGGCAGAGAAGGAGAGAGGAACTAGAGATTGGGAGAGAGAAGGAGAAAGAGGAGGGAGGGGAGAGAAGAAAAACAATAGGAAGGAGAGAGAAAGACACTAACCGCTCTTTCCTATTTTAATTCATGGAATTTGGGTGGATGTAGCTTTCCATGTGGGCTTTTGTTTTTTTGTAAACAGTTCCAATGAGCCTTTCACTTTTAAGTAACAGAAAGGTTTTTTTTTGGGGGGGGGGGGCGGCTCTTCCTTCCTCTCCCCAGCGCTACTGTGATTACAAAACAAACAGTGAAAGTGCTTTTTTTCCTGTAAAAGCTTTGGTTAGTAAAACTAATGTGTGCCAGGTCTTAAGTTTGGCAACTGGCTAACTCATTTTATGTACACCCTTGGGTGAGACTTCTTTGTTTCTTTCAGTCTCATCTATTTTTGCCTTCCAACAAATTGGAAAGGAGATCAGAGGTTTTCTCTTAAGATAGACCGTTGCTCAATGTGTTGTTGATGAAGATTTTAATTGATTTATAAAGCGTAAGTATAAGTGTGCGGTAGAAACTATGCATACAAGAACAAAGCAATACACACACCAAACCCAAACTAGAAAAGAAATTTGTTTTGTAACCCTGTCTTTAATTTTTAGACAGATCTGGATTAATTATTTTAGGTGTTAGTCTTCTAATTTTTGGCTAAATGAGAGGAGCCCCTAGTTTCTCAGCCTGGGCAGCTTCCTTTGTTATCTTCATGCGGTGACATCACTGTCTGGCGTTGCTCTTTTCTCATTGCCCTCTTAAACCAGAGACCACACAAACAAAAAACAGTCTTTGTCCAGGTTTATTTACTCTAGCCTGTGCTTTCTTGATTTTTACCAGTAATTGATCCTTAATGGATAACTTTTTTTTTTTATTAAGGCAATAGATCTTCTTTCCCTCAAGGAATATCAGACATAGGAAGTGTGTTTTTTCCATTGCTTCTCACATCCTTTCAAGAAGCTGCAAATTCATGAATATTTGTAAGATTAAAAAGATAGAAAATACATAGCATTTTTCTTCTGCATGAAAACTAATGTTGATATCAAAACAACGTGGTCATGAATAGTAAGTCTGTAACCTTGACCTCCATTCAAGTGGTGACCAGAGAGATAGACAGAGACAGGCACACACTGAACTTGTGGTTGCACTTGCCCACTCTGTGTGATTACCACTTGCCTATCTATCAAGCTATCCGAAAGGAGTTGGTTATGTAAGACAATAGGAAAAGTGAAAAAATAATCGAAGGAAAAAGTTATAACTATTATTTTCACTTTTCTTAGGGGATGATAAAAGAAAAAAAATCTTTTGAATTTTCAAACCTGAAATAATAGGATATCTTCCTAAGAAGTTTACCCAAGTGATTGAGACAGTAACCTTGAAGGGAGACTTGATAGCTCTTCAGTTAGGAGTCATTCAGAATTGGCATATCATTAATAAAATTGCAGGAAGCATTTAACTGGGTAGATCTGTCATCTGCAAATGCTCTATATGTAAAAGAATGATATCTATGAGAGGAATTTTTGTTGAACTGTTCAAGAGAAGGCGTGTGTAGCTGTCACTGATGATGCAGTGAAACAGCAGTGGTATTACAGAATATTGAGTATAGTTGGTTACATTTTGGATGTGCAGAAAAGTGTCTAACCATTTTAGAATGAACTTCCTCATATGAGGAACTTTTCCTAAATTCTCAGTTAGAGCTACTTAACTCCAGTTAATTGAAAGTTATAAGCCTACTTATCTTTTCTAATTAAGAATGCAATAATATTTTTTAAACCAAGACAATATAAACAAAGTTTGGCAGTCTTGCTATACATTGCAAATGCCAGAGGCTTTCTTTTGTGTTTTTTTTTTTTTTTAAACAAACTGACAGCATTATCATAAAGACGTCTTCATAATGGGCAAGAGCCTCTTGTGCAAGTTCTGCATTCCTGTTGATTTCAGTAGCAGATAAGCATGTGTGTAAGAACTGAGACCCTTTCTCAGTTTTCTGGGAGGGTTTTTTTGTTTTGTTACATGAATGTGCATTTGGGAAGTGGAAGGGGGTAGGCGGATTTAGTTTACTGTCTGTTCTTTTTGTCAATTATTCTAAAGCTCTGCTACTATTGAGATACCACAGCAGATTTATTTCAGAGTTCACTTACTTTAATAAAGTTATGGAGCTCCAGATGTATGCACAGAGTATATCTGATGCTCTGCTATTTTTAACTTCATTTGTTGCAATGACATCCGTGATATTTTATAAAATACTTTATATTTCCTAAGTAAATCAGTGCCAGAAAAGCTACTTTAATGTAATATCATGGTTCAGTTTCTTGATTTGTGTGTTTAAAATTTCAAAGTTACAAGTCTCACAGCTGTAATTCAGCCTCAATGACTTAAGATATAAATTTAACGCTAGATACAATACGTCACATATGAATAAATTAAAATGGAGGAAACCATAATTGACTTCTGTGTTAGATAGTTAAACCAAAGTAGCTGCTTGATACAGTAGAACATAAAGAATTCCATATTGTTAGTTTCATCCTTATTGTGAAAATAGTAATTATCAAACTATAAAAATATTTAAACAGTTTCAAATTGTGTATGGGAATGTGTAAGATTGATGGGGGAGTGCCTAACCATTTTGAAAACTCCTGTTTTTGGAAACTAATGACATCTACTGTGGACAGTGCTAGGTGTTTATTACGATAAACATTGTTACTGGACTTTCTGCCTAAAAATAGGCAGACATATGCCTAAAAACAGCTACTATTTAGAAGATAGTCCTTCTCTTCTAGGGCTCACCACACACACACACACACACACACACACACACACACACACTCCCCCAAGAACAAAACCTAGATTTCTCTTCTGCCAGAGTTCAATCAACTTGTTTCCCTCCTCATTATCTGTATTTCTGTAGGTAGACACTGGCTTATGTGTCTCATAATTGACCCCTTAACCGTTTAGAGAGAGAAGGGGGTGATGTAATATCCTTCATTGGACCAACTGCTGTTGGTGAAGGAGACAAGCTTTCTTGAGCTTTGTGTAGCTTGAAAGCTTGTCTTCTTCACTAACAGAAGTTGGTCCAATAAAATATATTACCTCACCCACCTTGTGTCTGATATCCTGGGACCAACACAGCTACAACACCACCTTTAATGGTTTGACATTTAAAATATTTAGTGTTTTCAGATACTATGGGGATAGGCAGACATATAAGACTCTAGTTGGGGCAAGTCTTCCATAACCTTTTTTTTTTTTTTTTTTAAACTGTTCATGCAGAATACCCTCCCAATATTCCTTTAACTGGGGATGACAGATTATTACTGAATGCAGTGATGTGTAGGGCTTAGAAGATGCAGTTTTTAGCTCCAGGAATTATAAGTCAAGACTGAAATACAGACACACAGGATAACAGGGATCAGAAGCTTCACTTGGTGTTCATGCACTTATCTCTATATACTATTTGATGTGCATTTGAGTTTCAGCTGAAAGGTTTCACAGAAGAATTATGGTTATTTTTAGGAGGGACTTGAATGACCAGGAAGGGTAGCCCAAGATGGAGAGCAGTTCAGGTTTAAGGGGCAGCATGGAAGAAGGCACAAAGACAAGACTGAAAGAAGGGTAAAAAGGAAGCAGTTACTGATAACTCTTTTCATAGGCTATATATTTTTGTCACATACCAAAAGCCAGCATTTTGAAGTATCCACTAATTTTAGATGCCTCCATTTTAGGGTGACCAATTTAGGTCCTAATTTTTCTAAGGCACTGAACACATGTAACTCCATTTGAAGTAAAAAAGAGCTGTCTGTATTTAAGAGAAAAGAGTAGTTTTTTTTTTTAAGTTCTTAGAATTGAGGTTTTTTAAAAAAATCTGCTTTCCTTTTCTACATAGGTCATCTCATCATTTGTTAGTACAACACTTCTGCTATATTTCAGACAAGTTCACTGCTTTTCCCGCTTCCCACTTGTCACTTTTAGCAGTTCTAATCCAAAGATTATTTTGTGAAACAGAAGGCCCATAAAACAGCTTATATACATAAAACAGCTCATAAAACATAGAAGGCTTCAAAAAACAAAAAAACCCCAACTATAACAAACCTCCCCCTCCCCGCCACACACATCATCACTCCATCACCATCCTGTTCCTGAATAATTGCACACAACAATTTATCATTTTATTAATTTTTGGAGACCCATACAGTAGTATCACAGTCTGAATGAGAAACTTGAGGACAAAAGATATGGGAAAAAATACACTTGTAGAGAAAAGAGGTATATCTAACTTCTAAAAAAGGATTTTCATAAAGTTCAATATTAAAGCACAGAACGTTTGTCTCAGTATATATTATACTTAATACAGTACCTGAAATGCATGAAAAACTCATACAAGTTCTTGGTATTCATAGTGATCTCTAGAAAGCGTATTTGAAATGTTGGTATGGAAGAATTATTTACAAAACACTTTCACGTTGAATAATGTAGTTCCAGATCTATCCACAGATTCCTGTAATACTATATACTGGCCTACAGAATCATACATTATGGGATCCAGAGTTTAGTTTATTGTTTTGGCTTTTTTTAAATTTTTTTTTTTAACCTGATGTCCCTTAGATTAGATCTTCAGCACAAGATAAAGGTAGGGAGAGGGCACAAATGTGGTTTAAAGCTAATTTTATGCTCCTATAATCTTGCAGCAGCTGGAGGGTTGAACTGTTTCCCAGCAAAATTTAGGACAGACGCCATTCTTCTCTAAATTCTGATTGCTGCAACAGCCCCTTACGGTCTGTTGCACCAGCTGGGGATCACCTGCGTTCAATGTGCTCTGGCCACGCCCCCTCCTTCTCTAACATGCATCCTCCCACCCTCAGTGCTGGGGATGGCAGGTTGGGTCTGTGTAAGTCAAATCCCCAGCTGCCCTATTAGGAGAGCCATAGGAGCAGCACCAGGGTGCCAGGCTGAGGCTCTGGCCCCTTGATTTTAAGGAGTTTGCAAGTGTCCTGGAAAATTAATCTGAATAATCAAAAGACTGTTTATTGGAATAGTCCACTACTTTCCTGTTTGAAACTTTCAGCCTTGGATGCATTTATTGGCTTTACTTTGTTTAACAAAACAGACAAGTTTTTGTTGTATCTCAGCAGTGCAACTTATATGTTGTGACTCACCCAACTATTACTTTGTATTGGTGTTCTTCCATTGTCTCCAAAAGGAGCAGTAATTAACACTATTAAATAGGGCAAGCCAAATTAATCTCTGGTATGAATGCAACTCCCACAGAGGTATCTGAGCCAAATTCTTTGAAGCCTCAGAATGATGGTGAGAGTTACATGGAGGCCCAAGATATTAATAAAACAAGTGTAAATGATAAAGTAGTATAACTTGTTCCAATTTGGCAATGAGTAGGTGTGTAAACCTAATGTAACTTACACATACTGCAGGGGCATAAGAGGATAGTTGAGCAGAAGAGCAACTAATAGGAAGAAGTACCCACCGTTATCTTATTGGTAAACCAAACCAGCTAATAGTTTTTATGTTTATATAAAAAATTAAATATGCAGGCCTGTTCTTCATTCTCTTCTCTCATCCCTTCTCCCTCCTCGCCCTCCCCAAAAACCCATACAGAAGGAACACCAAGCACAGTTTCCTCTTTGGTACTGAACTGTTCAAAATTCTGGTTAATTTCACTCAGCTCTTGTGGATGCCATTGGAGTAGTTCTGCACTGGAGAAGAGATTGTGTTAAGGGAGCTTCTGAAGATGTAAGACTCCTATGCCAAATTTTAACCATTGGTTAAGCAAGCCTCATATTCGTAGTCTGAGGTATAATGAGGCTCAGTCTCCTCTGCCAAAATGTGGATGATGTAAAGGCTCTGTCTTGGTGTGTGTCTAGGTAATTAAGACAAATGGAGCTCAGCTCCAATGGGAGGAGAAAGGAACGGAGTGGATAAGGAAGCTTAGAACTTGCCGAGAGTGGGAAATGGTAGAACAAATTAATGTTCTTGCAAGGAAGTGAACAACAGAATGTGATGACGTGAGCTATCTTGTATAGCTTGTTTTACAGATTGAACATATCCTGTGACAACATTCTGTAGCAATGACTGTTTGTTATGCCCAGGACCAAATTATAAAGCCAGTTCTGAAAAATTGTGCTCATGACAGAAAGAGTGCAATATTTTCAGAAGCAATTTAGACAGTTATATTTACAAGTCCGTAGAATGATTCTTATATGTTTTTGTTATAATGGTGTCAGTATGATAAATTGTTCAGGCGTGCAAAACTTGGCATTTTGTGAGCACGAAGCACACTGGACTATCTTTTTTTAGATATCTGTATTTGGAGTTCCTGGGAGAATAGCTTCTTTCAAAAATATATCCACACCAGATTATTTGGCTAGTAAATAATTTACCTTAATATTTCTTCCATCTGGAGGGTCGTATCTCATGGACTCCCAAAGTGGTTTTTTAGAGGATTGTGTTGCAGTTGATCAATGCTAAATAGAATGGGTTTGCGGGTTTTTTAAGTACAGTTTTCTTTCTGGCTAATGCTTAACAAAAAACCGTGCAAGTGTGTCTGTTTTGTCTACATTTACAGCGCTGCAGCAGTACAGCTGTAGCGCCTGTGGTGAACACACTTTATGCTGATGGGAGAGAGCTCTTCCGTCAGCATAAAAAAACCCACCCGTGAGCAGCATAAGCTCTGTATGTGAGAGAACCTCTCCTGCCGACAGAGTGCTGTGCACACTAGCACTTTTGTTGGTGTAACTTATGTCAGTCAGTGGTGTGGAATATTCACGCCTGGGAGCAACATAAGTTTTACCGATAGAGGTGGTAGTGTAGACATAACTCTGGTGCAGACTAGTTAGATTTTTAGCTTGAAAGAGTGGCTATTTGCTGTCTTGTTAACTTTTTCTAGATGGGGATGGGGGAGAGCCATATTAGGTATCCAGAAGATAAAGGACACCAGATAGGATCATAAGGTAGGTAATCTTCTGGCATCAAATAGTGGTGGAAGTATTCTTTATAACACATACTTTTAATGAATATACTTGGTTATTGGCTGAAACTTGTTATTGACTCTCTTCCAGATTAAAAAAATTAGTGGTTTGTTTTTTTTAACCCCAATTTCATTTGGTACAAGTATTAAATTAAGACCTGAGTTAGGAGGAACCACCACCAAAGTACAGTATGTCCATTGATATTTGAGTTGTGTGTGTGTTGTGTCCTTTTTGTGAAAACTAGAGAGAGTTTCTAGAGTTGTTGGTGATGGGCCTGCTAGCAGTAAATACTGATTCACAGACATTCCTGCCAGAATGTTCTGTAACAGCTATTCTGAAATAAATAGAATATGCTTACAGTCTTTTGTGAAGGAGAGCTTTTGCCCCTTTTGAACACAATTCTTTAAAAATGTCTGAGCTGGATGGAGACTCTACACATGAAGTAAAATCCATCTATCTCCATCTCAAACATTTTCTCTTTCTCCCTTTCCTGTTTTGATAAAAGTTAGAGGTGATGGTTAATGGACACTTTTGATAGTCAGACTGGTTGTAGATGTCTTTTTGACCTTTACCGGAGAAGACTGTAGTTGTAGTAAGTGAAAATGTAGATAATGCTTCTTAGAACCTTCTTTGGCACTGAGGCCTGCTAAACCCATAGTTGTGAGTTCAATCCTTGAGGGGGCCATTTGGGGATTTAGTTGGGGATTGGTCCTGCTTTGAGCAGGGGGTTGGACTAGATGACCTCTTGAGGTCCCTTCCAACTCTGATATTCTATGAAACTGTGCTCCAAGAAGTTTAGATAGGAAGAATTTACCTTGCATAAGGAAGCAGATTATGTGAGGTAACTTGCTATTCTGGGTAGTTTATCAAATGCTCTGTTGCAGCTGAATTTGGTATCTGAGGTAACTATGCATTTATCTGACCAGGACTCACCATACTAACTCTAGTTTTTCTAAAAGTTTGAGTGAAAAGGGAATAAGCTTACCACAGAACTACGGTGCGTACCTCTCTTATTGGTGAGAAAAATAAATAAAATTTAAGAATGCAATGGTTGTGTTTCCTCAGATTCCCCTTCCCCGCACCATCCCTCTTCTGCGGAAGGAGGGACTATTTCTCCTCCATTCTGAATCATAAGCAGTAAAATGATGAGAGAGATCTTTTTTCTCTCAAATATTTTAAAAGCAAAGCTTAAGGGTAGGCAATACATTGGGGGTTCAATTTAAACAGGAAATCTAAATAAAAAGGAAGAAAATTTCCTCTTAATTAAGCATTAGAGGAGATAATCCTCTGAATGCAAACACTTTAAGAAGAGAAGATTCAATAGAATAACTTCAAAGTTTTGCAGATTCAGAAAGATAAGTCATCTGCCAGTGCAAAATAAGAATGGAACAATGGTCCCTCTAACCAATAAGACAATAATTCATGCTAAGGTCCCAATAATGGGATCATGTAGAGGTCGGTGGGAATCTTATGTGAAAACAGAATCAGTATTGAGGAAGAACAAAGTCTTCAGCTATGTTCCAGCAGACAGTTTAACTACTTTTTAAGGGAAGTTTTGGTGTACACTCCAATCTGAAGTATGATCAGTTTCTAGAGACCAAAACTCTCTTTACTATTTTTGTGGTCATCTTTTTTTTATATTTGATGCATCCTAAATGCATTTTTAGATATGCTTAAATGATCTTCCTGTGTGATTGCATGGAACACTGTGTCCAGAGAAGACATTTCTGTTTGAAGCATTGAAACGTCAACAGGAAAAACAAGAAGCTTCTAGCTTCCACCAAGTTTTATAGGGGGAAATTGTTTTTAAAACTTTTTATAAAGCTGTGGGAGAAGAGAACAAATTCCTCCTTTTTGCAAAGTATTTCATACCGATCCAATTTTTTTTCCTAAAGCTAGCCTTTCCTTTTGCATCTGTGCAAAAATCATAGAAAAGATTACAGAGACAATAAACATACAGTTCTTGCCAAAGCACCTTACAGGAGAAAGCTATGGGAAGAATTGGTTAAGTAAGATTCTGACATTTCAGCGGCTAATTTATATCAGATCAGTCCACTTAAAACTACCAGGTAGGAAGCAAGCTGCTAATATAATCTGACCTTTAGTGTTTGTTACATTTTAAGACCAGTGGAGAAATCCTGGCTCCATTTAAATCAATGGGAGTTTTGCCATTGAATCTAGTGGGGCCAGGATTTCCTTCCCAGCTGTTTATTGTTTGCAATAGCTCTGTGTTTATAACTTACTTTGCTCAACCATTTTATGATTTCAGGGTGGAAAAAAGTCGGTCTTCTAAAACGTGGTAATATGCCCAAAACAAGCTTATTTTGACAAGCATAAATATTACATAGGCAAAACATTAGAAGAACGCTGTTGTGAAGTCAAGCATTCAGAAGTTAGGAAATACCAAAGTTAAGGTTACCTGTGCTACCTTGTGTGTATGTATGCATGCATTCGGATGCGGTTTTCAGTTATCACAATATTTTTTCCACAAGACCCCTGACTCATTCAGTGCATAGGAAGGACGGTGCTTAGCAAGTGAGTAAGAGTTGTATGATGAATGAGGCTGGGTACAGGAATTAGAAACTGTTTATAGTGAATGGGGCTGCAAATAGAAAAAGGATGGTTTTGTTAACTAATGAACCCACAAGCCAATAGAAACACTTGGTATTTAGTGATTTCCTATAATTACTTGCTTTATTATTAGATTGCTGTATCCCCCTGTTCAAATACCAGAACAAGACCAAAAAACCCCACAACCCAACCTATCATACCTGTATCCAAGTTACAAATTTGTGTTTATGCAGAATTAAATGGACTTTCTAAAATATACCCTGCATCCCCCTGAAGCGCGGGGCCTCCCAAAGCACAGGGCCTGGGGTGGTTGCCCTGATTCATCCAATGGACTGGATGGCTCTGGGTCCAGGGCGGCCTAGGAGATTAGCAGGGGGGCCTGGCACCGGCAGCAGCGAGCAACCTGGCCCCAGCCCACCCGGGCTCCGCCCCCTCCCCACCACATTCCACCCCTTTCCCCAATTCCCCACCAAAAATTATACAGACCTGGCGCCCATGCCTTCTCAGACCCTTGTTTGTGGTCATCTTTTGTGTGTCATGTCTGAATTAGATTGAAGAGGGTAAGTAGCTGCGCATCCCCTTCTTCCAGTTAGTTGGTAAAACACCATCCTATGGCTCTGTATAATTTGTGACCTCTGGCAAACCACTTAACTTCTCTGCGCCTCAGTTTTTCCATATGTAAAATGGGAATGCTAATGCTTATCTACGTTACGTGGTTGAAGCATGAAGCATCTTTAATTCAATCTATAATAAAAATTGAAAATTAGATCCAAAAAGGGATCCTTTCATTATGGAATTAATTCAAGCAAATTGTCTTACATTTTGAAGGCTTTGCAAAAACAAAAGAAACAGAGATACATCTGTTATTACGGAACAATTAGCCTGTTGAAAATTACATAAGTAAAGAAGGGGTCACTTTGTAAAGAGATCATAGTGAGCTGTGTTGGTTTATATAATATGACTTTCTCTCATTTCTCTGCAGTCAACATCCCAATAAGGAGTGGGATACTTAAATTTCAGCTCAAAAAAGATCTAACTCATGGAAGGGAGAAAATATTCTCCAATTCAAGGCAACTAACATTTCATCCTTCTGAGTCATGTTCAGTTTCCTCCTTGTGGTCCAAATTCTTTAGTTTTATTCAGTAGGTGGCTATCTCATTTCAGCTCCCAGAACAAGCAAGACTACATGTTACAAATAGCCTAGCTTTAGAGCTTCATGGGAAAGTACAGTTTACCCTTCACACAATCTCTCATTAAGTCCCTCTTTATTGTGCTAAACTTGTTCATCTAGTCTAGTTTGAGTTGATAAGCTGTGCATTAGAAAGAAATCTAGTTATTTGCTTGGTTTTTACTTTTTCCTCCTTGCCTGTTATGTGTTTGTGTGTTTGTTTGGGGTTGTCTGGCCACAATGAAAATACAGTTGCAGTTCTTGAAGTCTTAATGTCATAAAAGTTCCACTTCTGTTGTCTTTCCAGCTCTGTATCTTCTTTTTATATATAGGGCACTATGGCTTTAATGAAAAAATTACTTTTCAGTGAAAGTGATATGGACCCAATGCATTCATACTTACAGGAATCTTGGCTATTGACTGTAACAGTGAGTCAACTGTACCTGGTACCGCTAAGATCTTCTCTCTCCCCTCCTCTCGAGGCAGGTCACAGAAAACTTATGTAAAAATCATGTCTCGCTGTTAATTCCTCTAAAAGCTCTGTAAATGGTGCTACAATGTTTTTCCTGAAAGCCAAAGACGGGAGAGAGCATCTCACTTAGAAGTGGTGGTAGAAGATGGTACCAAGAAGGTTGTGAGTGTTGTTAAGTTGGACTGATGTTTCTCTTCATAGTAAATCAAAGAATTTTGGAAACTAGAGTTGGAGGAAGGAAGAGGAAAGACTATTCATCCCCCTGCCAATGCAGGAATCATTCTTTCTGATATATTCTTGAGGAGCTTGTCTAGTTCACTTTTGAATTATTCAGGAGATGGGGGTTTCTACAGCTTTCTTAGGGAGAATTGTCCACATCTTCTAAGAAATTGTCCCAGACTAGTCACCTTAAACGGTCCCTGCCTTATCTACACTAGGGACTTACTCCAGTTAAAGCCTTCAGTGGCTAGTAATCATTGTAGCTGCACTAGTACAAACTCCAACAGTGAGTAGGGTTGTCAGGGTTCCCTCCCCACTCTGAACTCTAGGGCACAGATGTGGGGACCCGCATGAAAGACCCCCTAAGCTTATATCTACCAGTTAGGTTAAAAACTCCCCAAGGCACAAATCCTTCCTTGTACTTTGGATTAGGTAATGCTGCCACCACCAAGTGATTAAACAAACATTTAGGGAGGACCACTTGGAGCCTACCTTCCCCAAATATCCCCCCAAGCCCCTACATCCCTTTTCCTGGGCAGGCTTGAGAATAATCCTCCAAACCCCTACACCCCCTTTCCTGAGGAGTCTTGAGAATATATCCTCACCAATTGGTACAGGTGAACGCAGACCCAAACCCTTGGATCTTAAAACAATGAAAAAATCAATCAGGCTCTTAAAAGAAGAATTTTAATTAAAGAAAAGGTGAAAGAATCATCTCTGTAAAATTGGGATGGTAATTACTTTATAGAATAACAAAAGACTCAAGAATATAGAGGATCTCCCCTCTAGGCAAAACCTTAAAGTTACAAATCCAGGGATAAACTTCCCTCTAGACAAGGAAAATCACAAGCCAAAATAAAAGTAAGCTAACGCATTTCCTTATTATTACTTGCTAATTCTAATTGAGTTGGATTGCTTGCCTTCTTGATCTGTCTCCGGCAAGCACACAGAACAGACAGGCAAAAGAACAGACAAAACAAAGCCTTTTCCCCCTCCCCAGTTTTGAAAGTATCTCGTCCCCTTATTGGTCCTTTTGGTCAGGTGCCAGCTAGGTTACCTGAGCTTCTTAACCCTTTAGAGGTAAAAGGATTTTGTGCCTCTGGCCAGGAGGGATTTTTGTATTGGTGCAGCTAACCTTAGTTTCAAACAGGGGTAAGGGGGTAAGCTCCAGCAGTACAAACAGTGGCTGTGTCTGACCATATAAGAGGTGAAATCCTGACCCCACTGAAGTCGATGGCAAAAACAAATGTTCAGTATGGACAAGGCCTCAGTTCCATCCCTTTTTTTTTTTTTCTCTCCTACCCATGATCCTTCTGTAAAAGAGTAACATGATAGGATGTAAAACTATCCACATCAGGTATCACCAGAGCAGCCTGGATCTTTACTAAACCACCTAACAGTTCTTAAGTATTTTTTTCTGTTTGTAGATTTAGGAAGAGACTGCAGAGGCTTTCACAGCTTGTTCGTGTTATGCAGCAGACTGATATCCCATGGGCCATTGAGGATTACAGTAACATCATTCATTTGCATTGTGGGGTGCTGCTGTTCCTCTTTTGCTCACACAAGACTGCCAGTTATAACTCTATGGATTGTTTCCAAAGTCTGAATATGTTTGGCAAGCTTTCGCAATACCATTAAGAGTTTGATTACCTTTGTTCATGTGTGTGGGGACTGCCTGTGTTTTTGGCAGAAATGTTGAATGTAAACCTTTTTGTTCTCTGAAATGTTTTGCTTTTGCTGGAACTTCTGCTATTATATCATATTTTTAAAATTGTAAAGCATTCACTTTCAGTTAAACTGCACTGTGTTATACTTAGTGGTTCTTTGCTGTAGTTTAGTATTTTTCAGTAGAATCCACCGTTTCCTCTCTTGAAGTCTATGTTATTTAATGTGAGTTGCAGGATTGAATCCTGCCTCTAAATACAAAGTCCAGGGACTCCTTTCAAGAAGAAAATCTTGCTTCCATTTTAAGTGTTTTGTATGTACAACAATAACTAGTTTACTGTGCAGCAGCACCACATTTCTTATATAGTTTTTAGTCCCATCTTATTAACTAATATTTTATTTCTTTATCCTTTGTTAATTCATAATTAATGAGACTGAATATTGGCTGGTAGCAAATACCCCTTTGTCTGTGGCCCCTTCAGATCTCATAAGCTAAGTATGGTCAGGCCTCATCAGTACTTGGATTGGAGACCTACAAATAAAACCCAGACGCTGCAGGAAATTGTGCTATGGTGCCATGATGCTTTCTTTCTAGTCGGTATTAAACTAAAAAAGTGCCTGGTGTTGGGGCTGGGGCACCGCACAGCAAGAAGTGTTGTCTTCTGATGGAGACATAAAATTGAGGTCGTGATTACGCAATGTCACTGAAATTCCTTTGGTTCTTTTCACAAGATGTACAGGTCAAATTCCAACTTGAGTCCAGTAATTATATGCTGCCCAACTAAAATTTCCCTGTACTTTAAATTAGAGCAGTTATTCTTCATGTCTCTCCTCCTTTAAAAAACATTAAATGGCAGCTGGAGAATGACAACTGTATTCCAGCACAGATGTGGTTGCATTTCAGTGTAAGATGGTAATACAAATATCTTCACACTTTAGCAAAATGTAAGTTGCTTCATTGGATGCTACAGGCCAGATGCAGCCCCTTTGTGCTGCTGGAGCAGTGTAGAGAGGTTTGTAAAGCTGAGGATTTTCTTAATGTGATGGAATCCCTAGCTGGCATAGAGACAGCACAGCAAGCTTTATAATGATCCTCTCACACCCCCTCCCACCCTATTTCGGGGACACTTTTGGCTGTACTGTGTTCTAACAGTCCCCACCAGCATATTGGTTACCCCCTAGGGATTGTTACAAGCCCGTATAAATTAGGCAACCCTAAAGATAATTTTAGACTGGGGGCTGAACAGACTCCCTTGGGAACAGGAAGAGCACAGAGGTGGTGCACTCTTGCACATATCCCCTCCCCACATTGGGTCTTGTGGGGAGTGTAGCTGGACTGGATCCAAAGATGATGGCATATATATATTAAATATATACAAATGCAAATATCATACTTCTTATATTAACTTACACCAGCCAATGAGACTATTTTTGTAGCATTTCTAGGACAGTGATAAGGTAGATTTTGTAGAAATTATTTCAGCACAAGTCTTAAACTATTTAATCTAAAGAAAATAAAGTAATTATAATAATATTTATTACATGAGTTTTTGTTTTACAGAATTTAGGAGGGCTTGTTGGTAAAATTATATGTTAACTGCATGAATCAGAAGTTTCAAATGATGAAATGAACTAGGAATTGGGGGTTAAAGCAGAGGCAACTTTATAATACACGTGAACTCATAAGACAAACATTCTGGATCATAAAGTTTTGTCCTAGCTATTCTTACAGAGCTACGTGATCTACTTGTAAAGACTTTCTTTTTCTCAGTGGTCATCAGAACCTGGGAATCCATAAAGTTCTAAAGTTTTTAGTACAGTAAGGCCTTGTTTAAATGGAAGGGGTTTGGAGAAGACACTGTGGTATTATCAGGTATAATTATTTCCCCCCTTTCTGTACCTCAGCTTACCTTTCTGCTGTGGTACAGACCAGAGCTTAGTCTTTTCAGAGCTTTGATATATTTGTTTGATAGTGTTAAAATCATTAATATAAGGAGAGTAACAGAAAATCTCAAAAGGAAAATATTTATCTATAATAAATATGAATCCATGACAGTTTACCCATAGGTGTTGAAATGATTGTGAATATTGTCAGTACTAACTCTTTTGAAGACAGCATTTTCAGGGAGGAGTTTCTCCAAGTGTTAGTACTGGTTACTATCACAACTTCAAATGTAAAATTTAATTATACATGCACACATACATACCCTCTCCTAATGCTCATCTCAAGCAGGACTTACCTTTCTCAGTCTCTGTGGAATGACACCCAAACCCTTTGTAGGGTATATTATTTCCTAAAAATCTGGGAAACAAGTGATAGTCTCACAGTCTCTGTCAAACTCTCTTTGAATCTGCTGTTTCCACAACCTGGAGCAATTGCAGTCATTATCTTCTCCCAATGGGTGAGGGAGCCTGAACACACAGGCAAAATCCTTGGAACACAATCCTTACAGCAGACCATGCCATGTTGCACTGTTCCACCACTGAGTTTTCTAGTCAGGCTCCAACTCCTTTTATTTATAAACTCCTCCCTTCCCCTTGAATTCCCATTGGTTCCTCTCTGAATGAATGTGAGTGTGTTCTCCAATACTGCTTGCTCACAATGGAAATCACTCAAATAAGCTTCAAACTGCTCATGAGCACACTTGGTACCTTCTACACCTATTTTTGGATGATTTTGGTTCATTCAGAAGAGTCACTCTTGCTGGGAGTTGACAAGTCTGTAGGCACAGAGCCCCAAAATCAAAACGGTTTCTTCTCTTATTTGCACCACTAATGCTGCAGTACAAGCATGTGGGTTACATAAACAAACATGTTGCTTTGGTTTAACTAAAATCTGTTTTTAAATCAATTTAGTTAAACTGGTCTATGTGGACTCATGCCTGTGGAAGTGCCCACAGAGAGATTTGGAATGATTTAACTACATTGATTTTAAAAACAGATTTTAGTTAAACCAGGGCAACCTTTTTGTGTAGACAAGGTCTGAGTTAAAAATGATGAACGCTCCTTTTAGGTACTTCCCTGACACCATGGCTCTCAATATCACTTCTGGTAATAGCCCCTCTTCAGGAAGGTACCTTAAAGTCATGTGTAACTTTAAGCATATGAGTAACTATTTCTCAGACACGAGAAGTAGGCCAAAAATTTAAAAAGCATATTTTGATAATTATGCATGTGCTTAAGATCCTTCCTGAATAAAGGCAAATGAGCATATTAAACCATGTTTAATATCTGTTATTTTTTGTTTTGTAGAGACTAGAATCTTTCTTATTTCTTAAGATTGAAAGTGGGGTGGTTTTTTGTTTTTTCAAATAAAGTTTATTTCTGTTCTCTGCTAAATCAAAAATAATCTTTGTGAGGAGACACAAATATGAATTATTAAAATTGTATTTATTTTGTTAAGCTTTGTGCTAAAGTGGTGGTAATTTAGCCTGCTAAGCTTGGAATGTGTAGCTATTTTAGATGACAATACTTATATTTTTATAGATTCTGATGCTAAGCACCAAATTTGGAACTTGTGAAATGCTTACCAGAAGTGCCAGGGCAGTAAGAAACAAAGTAGCTACCCTATTTGGTGTATATATTTTGTTGTTTTTTACATCTACTGCGTGGGGAAAAAAGGCGTAGCTACAGACTTTTGCCAAGTTGATGTCAATTTGGGTTAAAACCAGAACGCTTTGAATAAAATCCAACCCAGAGAAGGGGAACTGTGTTCAAATGAGAGCCCGTAGTGAATTCTCTATTTTTGTTGTTCCTCCCCTGGCTTAGGTTCAGATTAAATTGGGCAGCAGCTGTACAGGTTTTACAGACTACGCTGAAAAGGGATTTTCAGCTGGAAACCCTTAGTGAAAGAATCATTGACTGGGTGCTGCACAGTAAACTGAGGTTCATAAAAATCTAGGGAAGACTAGAGGCACTCTGAAGTTACTGAATGACTGAATAAAGATAAATATTTCCATTTGTAAAGAGTTCATAGGTTTTCTTTCCCCATCACTCTTTTAGGGCTTGTCTAAATGATGAAATTTCCTAGCATAATTATACCATTGTAGTTATACTGGCATAACTCCCTGTGGGCACTTTTATTCCGAACTAAGAGTGCCAAGAACTGGACTGAACTGAACTGGAAAAAGGCACTCTTATTCTGGAATAAGAGTGTCCACAAGGGCAAGTATACAGGTATAACTATAGTGCCATAATTATGCTGGGAAATTTCACCATTTAGACAAGCGCTCAGATGACATTCTACATTTAATTTTTTTTTATCTGTAATTGCTGTGAGGGTTTTGTTTTGAGGCTTTTTTTTTTTAATTGATTGTGGCTTCATGTATCTTTCTCCTAGTTCATCAAAGACAGCTATCTCCAAGTTTACTATCTAGAGCTTTCCATCTGTGACTCACCTAACTATGCCTCTATAATCTCCTTAGCCATTGTAAGTAATAATTTATGTACTAAAACATGAATAAAAACTTGGTTTAGTGACAGTCAAGGTTGTAGCAGGACACACCCCTTCCATTCAAAATGTTCTAGTTCTGTTGTGGTGTAAGATAAACTGATGTAACATGGAAAATTCCCTACTGTGTATGTCTGAGCTGGCGTGATGGTGGATATCTTTAAGATTTGCAGCTGTTCATGGATGGATGTTTCAGATTAGAATAGTTTTTTGTGTTCAAATCATTCTCCCCATGTCCAAAAAAAGAGCCTCTCTGTATTCATTTTCCTCCTATTAAACAGTTGCCCTTCTTCCATCTCAGATTTAGTAGCAAAATAAGCCATTATTCATCAAAGCATGTAAGTATGTGCTCAAGTCCTATTGAAGGCAAAGGAACTTAAACACACATGCTTTGCTGAATTAGGGCCATAATTGTCTGCTTATCTATTCATGAAGGCTTCCAATATGTTGTATTTGGATTGATTATCTAGACTGCAATTAGTTATTTTTCAATTGTGTGTATATTTTCTTGGAGGGTGTTTTGACTGTTTTGGCACTGTTTGGTCACACCAGTTGATGCACTTAGAAATGGAGACTGATGGCTAGATTCAGAAAGTTCCTATGATGATATGATGATTATTACTCTGTATTGAAGTAGTAACTGGAGGCCCTAACCAAGTCTAGCTCCCATTGTTCTAGGCACTGGATAGAGATATAGTAAAAGACCATCCCTATAATAAAAAGCTAATGGTTGGTTTCTTCATTAAAGGTCCATATTAAATGTTCTGTTAGGCTAATAGAGGTGATGGGATTTGTAGAACATACATAGATTTTATTATTAGATGTCTTATTTTGTAAAAGAGAGGATGATCTCAGTGTGAAAATCCCAGCAGTTTTACCATTAAGGGGCAGACTTAATTTAAATAACATGCTTACCATATTCCATGTAATGATGTGGAAACCCTGAAAAATGGGAACCGAGGATAAGCTTTCACAATGGAGAAGCTGGACAATGCTAAAGTTCTTATTGTCTATATAGGTATAAATTGTCAATCCACTTTGTGGAATTTACTTCGCAACTCCAGTTGTTAAGTAGCTGTATCTTGTACTGCTAAATGGGTTTACTTGTGGTTGTTTTGGCATGTAGAATGAATTGCATGCAGGGTGAGTCTTGTCTTGACCCCAAAGTTAGTTCCGTGATCTCATTTTTTCACGTGAAAATATTGAGGCTGATTATGCTCTCATTTAAAACAGTATAAATTGGAAGTAATAAAAGTGTGTGGAGTTACATTGGTGTAAACCAGTATAAATTAGATCAGAATCAGGCCCTGTGTTTATAATGTTGAGTGTTAAAAGAAATACCACAGACATAGAATATTTTGATTAGAGAGACATAAATGTTTAAACAGCTTCCGTGGTGGATGACTTGTCAAATAGTCTTGTTCAGTGAGGCTGAATGTACCTAGTTTGACCTGATAGTGCACCATTTGAATGTATGCTTGATAGAAATCTGTAGCCTGAAGACATACATTCTGGTAGCAGACCTTGGACAGTCTCTATAGACATAAAAGCTTTTTAACAAATGGAAGAAAATACCTTCTGGAAGCATTCTACTTGTGCTGTATGACTTGTCCCCATTGAGTCTACCTCTGTGTGTTGTACCTGTCCTTACCTTAGTACAAGCCAGTCTCCTGTGTTAGAAGTGGTTTGACAGTTGAATGAAATCATTCTTGGATTTATGCCCTTGCAGACTAAATGCAGAGTCACTGTTTGTGAGGTTCTGATGAAGTGGGTTTTAGCCCAGGGAAGTTAATGCCCAAATAAAATTGTTAGTTTCTAAGGTACCACAAGGATTCCTCGTTGTTTTTGCTGATAGACTAACACGGCTACCCCTCTGAAACCTGTTTGTAAGGACAAGCCTTATGTGAATGAAATTACAAATACTGCTCATGTGTACATTGTGTAGCTGGTAAGTCTTGCCCACATGCTCAGGGTTTAGCTGATCGCCATATTTGGAGTCGGGAAGGAATTTTCCTCCAGGGCAGATTGGCAGAGGCCCTGGGGGATTTTGCCTTCCTCTGCAGCGTGGGGCACGGGTCACTTGCTGGAGGATTCTCTGCATCTTGAAGTCTTTAAAACATGATTTGAGGACTTCAGTGGCTCAGACATAGGTTAGGGGTTTGTTGCGGGAATGGGTGGGTGAGATTGTGTGGCCTGCGTTGTGTAGGAGGTCAGACTAAAGGATCATAATGGTCCTTTCTGACCTTAAAGTCTATGACTCATTCTCAGCATGTTCAACAGTAATAATCAAGACATGGAGCGTCTCATAGGAATTAATAAAGGCCAGCTGGGATGAACTGATGGCCTGAGTCTATACCTCTGGCTGTTTACTCCAACTAGTCACTAATCTGCAAAAAATGCCTTGTGTCAAGGTAATTAGTGCTATTATCAAATGACACTAAATAAAAAGCTTAATAGCATTTTTTCTTAAATTCTGTCTCTTGTGTATTCTGTGAAAAGTGATAGTGTGTGTGCGTGTGCATATGAGAGAGAGAGAGCAGAATGCATCTGCACAATCTGGCACTCCAGTTTGGCTATAGAAAGAAAACATACTGCAATGTCTGCCCTTCCCTATCAGGCAGTGTTTCTGTGGTGCTGTTGATGCTGGGATATTCCATGCTCCAGTATACATTCCCATACAAAAAACAATTTCCAGTTAAGATTGGTAGACTCCATAGCCCTTCAAAACAAACTGTAAAAAGCAAGGAACTAGCAGTTACCTCATTCAACACCTCATCTATGCTCCGTTCATCACTTGGTTATGAACAGGATCAATTGGCTGGGTAGAACCTAGCAAGGCTGCAGCACAGCCAGCAGGCCACATGCAGCTGCAGCTGGCAAGAGGAGCTACCACTGCATTTGGCAGAGCAAATGTGTTCGGGCTGCCTATGGCGAGATGGGACAAAGAGAGATGCCTGTGGGTTGAGGAGGCGCAGCAAACTTTGCACAGTAGTGCAGGCTTTCTCACACTCCGATTGCAAGGTG
Source organism: Trachemys scripta elegans (assembly GCF_013100865.1). Classification (NCBI taxonomy): domain Eukaryota; kingdom Metazoa; phylum Chordata; order Testudines; family Emydidae; genus Trachemys; species Trachemys scripta. Next base: position 99,213,974 of record NC_048305.1, on the reverse strand, counting down.
GTGATACTACTTCAAACTTTTGATTAAAGAATCTGTTCTGACAAGTCACTTTACTGCCACATGAGATTAAAGTGTTAAATAGACCCCAAAAAACCCTCTTAACAATAAAATTAAAGGTAGCAGAGCCTATATCCGATCATAAAGCTGCTGCTGCTTACACACGTAATTCCTTAGCTGCACTTCCTGGGCCCAATTTTCAGACCTGGACTTCTGACTTTTGTGAATCCAGTTTGTGTGTGGAAATTGGGTGTTAACATTTTTTCCAGGTAGTCAGAGGCTGATAGAAAAATTGGCCTTTTGTATCTGACAGTATCTTCAAGTTGGCAACTTCCTGTGTGGGTATTTGGTATTCAGGATCATTTTTTTAAAAAGTTAATAAGAATATTTTAAATTGAGCATTTTGGTGCTTTCAGATCAAATAACCTTAGTTGTAACACTGATTCTTGAGTTGCTACGGTCCTTTTTAAAAATTCCTAAATATAACTATACTATAATGATCTCAAACATCCCCTTGGCTTCACCAAGAGTGCCAGTTTTGATCACATGCTTGACAACTTCACCCACAATCACTGTGTTGTATGCATAGAACACCCTCCCCCCCTAAAACAAATCTGTAAAATCACGGTTGTAGTTTCCTTCAAATCCCTCCTTAATACTCACGTCTACCAGGATGCTACAGCAAGCGGTAAGCTGATAATAGCTAGGAAGGTGGTGAGCTGAGACTACTGCTTTTGATCTGCCTGTTTGTTTTCATTAATAACAAACAAACAAAACCCCCACAACTCTCCCTTACCCACGTTACATCTTGTCTTAAACTACACTGTGAGCTCTTTGGGGCTGCGACAGAGTGGGATATGTCTGTATCCAATTGTGAACTCCATTTTGTGTTGTAACCTCAATTTTAGGACTGGAACTGGGAAGCTGCCAGGAGCAGGAGTGCCAGAGACTGTGGGAGGGGCGGCCTTGAAATCAGAGGCTAAGTTATGAGTTAAGACAGTTTTTTTTTGTTTTTTGGGGGTTTTTTTTGTGCTAACCTCTTTTAAGGAAAAAAACCTCCTTACAAAATAGTGGGTGTGGCAGCACATGATTTGGAGCTGGAGAGAAACCTGTCCTGGTGATATTGATACATTTTCAGCAGTGAAGTGGAGGAATCAGTAAATTCTTGAAAAGGGCAGGAATGCTAAGGGGGTTCATAGGGAGAAGGGGTGACGGAGTAGGGAGTATTAACCTGGTATTGTTGCATGGGAGTTTTACTAGTTTACTGTCTTCTGCTAACACGGGGTGTTCCTCCGTTTCCCTGGGGTACTGCACCAGTACTAGATGGTGATGGGAAATAAGGGTATGACTTCACTGAGGGATGATACTTGATGGCCAGCACGTAAACAATGGCGGCTGCCCTTCGTAACCTGAGCCCAGGAGGAGGTTGGGGCCAGCCGGGGGTGTGGCTGCGTGAGGCAGCAGGAAGGGTTTTCAGTTGGGAGCTGGCTGGGGAGACGGGGGGAGGCCTGACTGAGGGATCCTGTTTTCTGAACCTACAAGCTCTGTTTTAGACATTGTTCCTATCATCTAATAAACCTTCTGTTTTGCTGGCAGGCTGAGAGTCACGGTGAATTGCAGGAAATGGGGTGTGCAAGGTCCTGACTCCCCCACACTCCGTGACAGAAGAAGAAAGGGAAACCTAGATAGAGGGGAAGAGGGATTGTGTAAGAGTCCAGAAACAGAAGAAAGTATGAGTGATTTGGGAGAGGGAGAATATTTAAAAAAAAAAAAAATTCTCAGGAGAGATGAGTAAAATCGTGGCTCCATTGAAGTTAATGGCAAAACTCCTACCTCTGCAACAATGGAGGATGCTTACTCAAAGGTATTTCTGCATGAAAAGACTATTATTCCTTGAAGTTTCTCTTATAACAAGAAAGCCATGTTAATTATGGTACTTAGTAAAGGGAAAATCAAGGTTAGAAATGCTTTATGCTGTGATGTTTTTGTCCTTCATCATTGCCAGACTTCCCAAAGGGACCTTCAAATGAAGGAGAGTAAACAGTAATACTATGCAGTTAAATGGCCTTTGTGTAACACTAGGGATGCAGTGATATCACAACAACCCCTCAGTCATAAGCGTCAACTCCATGGGTGCTCTGGGTCTGGAGCACCCACAGAAAAAATAGTGCTCAGAACCCACTGGCAGCCCCATGGATCAGTGCCTCCCCCTTGCCAGTGGGCCCTGCCAATCAGTTCCTCCTCCTCCCTCCCAATGCCTCCTGCCCACCACGATCAGCTGTTCAGCGCCATGCAGGAAGCGCTGAGGGGGAGGAGTGGGTGCAGGAAGAGGCGGGGGAAGGGGCGGAACTGGGTGGGACAGAGCAGGAGCAGGAAGAGGCAGGGTGGGAGCGAAGCAGGGTTGGCATACCCACAGGAACACAGGAAGTCAGCACGTATGCCCCCAGTAGTATATTGTAGCAGGGTTGCCACTTACTGAGCACCCCCTTTTGGCCAGAGGTCACTTTGAAGGCACCTTGCATCTGTTAGCCCCCTCTTGCAGGCCCTTTAAGAACTCCACACACACAGACGCTTTCTCTTGTGGCTAGCAGCACCCCCCACCCAGGGCTGGTTAAATAACAAATGTTTCAAAATCATCAGTGTCCCAAAATTAAAGTCCATAACCGTAACACAGAAAGTCCTACTCAGCCCTAGTTCTTCTGCCCCACCCAAAGCCACCAGTCCCAACCCTTTCTAGCTGGAGCTCTAGCCATGGCTTCCTTCTCTCGTCAGCCACCCTCTGCAGCTTCCCGCTGCTCTTTATAAGAAATCCCCTGATCCAGCCCAGGTGTGCCTCCTTCGTAATCATGGTTGGGTGGCCCCAGACCCTCCAACCTTAAGGGGCAAGCCACCGTGTTACATACATACTACATCAATTTTTCTAAGTATTATTGTTCTGAAAGCTACTTTCTGAAATCAAACAAAAACTGACAACTATTTTAAAGAAAAAAGTGTGTCAAACCATAAGTTATGTGCGATTAGTTTTGATAGGGATTCTTGTTTCCCTAACATAAGGGATTGCATATTCTTGAGATATGCAAAGAATCATAATTGTATTTTATTCCTCTACTTAATACCATTTTATAAAGTGGTGTTAGGTTACATATTTTGTGGAGTAGTGTGGTGATCTGTTTGAAGAAGTATCATAGTCCTGCCATGTGTGTTTGTTGGGAGAGAATTACATGTGTTTGGAATCCTCTTCATAGCTTTCATCCAGTCCATTTCTTAGTATCAAACAGGCCTTTTGTAGATTTGAAGACCCAGTAAGTCAGGAATCAGTTACCATTTTAACTAACAAGATGTGAGTTTAGTGCTTTCTTTAGACATTATTGACTGTATTACTGTTAAATGAATTGTGTCTACTAGACAAAGCTACTATTACTGATTCTAACTTGTACAATAACTCCCTTTGACTGATCTGGTTGTCTGTCCTAGGTCTCTTGACAAATTAAAAACAAAAGATTTCTTTCTGTTTTTGAAAACTAAAGCATAATTTTTCAGGTGTGCTAAAAATTACTTGCATTTTGGATGGCTATTTGGAAATAAAATATAATGAGGGGTTAATACAAAATTATGGGTAATAAGTTCATTAAATTGTGTTTTATTAACTGGTATTGAGCTATATATGTGAACTGCTCTTTTTTCTGTGTAATAAGTAAAGTCTATTATAAAATTGGCAGATACCTCATAATGTTTCTAAAAGGTTTATTAAAGTAACGTACAATAATAGTACTATAATTCACACAGTAATGGTGTGTGGTGTTAAAATAATACAACTTGGGGGAGGATAAGTAAATTATCTCAGAATAAATCTTAACATAATCAAATCTGATAAAACTTTTCCAGAATAACATTTACAAAAACAGCCCCTACACCTCCACCACTATGCCAAGTAAATCTAATAACCTGATGAAGCAAAAAGAGCAGAAGGCTCTGTGAAATTCAGTTTGAAAAAAATGCATGAAAGTACAAATGGAAAAACAATACATGCCATAGTCAGTAACAGCTTGATCCAAAGTCCTTTTAAGTCAGTGGTAGTCTGTCCATTGACTTCAGTGGACTTTAGATAAGTCCTTAGTAGGAGGAAAGAGACCTAGAGTGATAATGGACAGCACAATAGACATAAATTTGCAGTGTATTATGACTGCAGAAGGGTCAGTGCATTTTAGCTCTTCATAGCAAAAGCACCAAGTCAGTGTGCCTGGAGGCAATAGCATGTATGGCTCAGGTATGTAGCAGTAACTGAACTATTACAGTTGCTTCTGGACCACACATTATAATGAAGATACTGACAAATTGGAGGGAGTTTGAAATAGAGCAGAAGAAAATCATGGCAATAAGAGGGATAGATTTGTGAGGAAAGATCTGGACCAGGAGTGGCCAACCTGTGGCTCCGGAGCCACATGCGGCTCTTTAGAAGTTAATATGTGGCTCCTTGTATAGGCCCCGACTCTAGGGCTGGAGCTACAGGCACCAACTTTCCAATTTGCTGGGGGGTGCTCACTGCTCAACCCCTGGCTCTGCCCCCACTCCATCTCTTCCCGCCCCCTTCCCTGAGCCTGCTATGCCCTTTCTCCTCCCCCTCTCCCTCCGAGCCTCCTGCATGCCTCGAAACAGCTGATCGGGAGGTGCGGGGAGGGATGGGGAGGCGCTGATCAGCGGGGCTGCCAGTGGGCGGGAGGCGCTGGGAGGGGGAAGATATGATGGAGGGCTGCTGACGTATTACTGTGGCTCTTTGGCAATGTACATTGGTAAATTCTGGCTCCTTCTCAGGCTCAGGTTGGCCATCCCGATCCGGACTGTTAAATTCACAATATTTGGTTAGGCAACAACTAAGGGGAGAGAGAGGAATATACCAATCTGCAAATACATGAAGAATGTAAACAAGGAACTAGAAGATTTGTTTAGTGTGGTACACTCAAGTAGAACTAAGAGTATGTCTAAACTTGAAATTTTAGTAGTGTTTGAGCATGTTAACTAACAATTGTACATCACAGCATAAGGCCACTATACAAATATTCAGGTTAAACATGACAAGGAACAAATGTTTGTATCCTTCACACACTAGAATGTATAATTGTGGTAGTTAACTGGTGTTAAAACGTAACTCAACGTTCCAGCATGAGTATGACGTATCCCCTCCCCCCCGTGCTTTTGCTTCTGAGCTGCAGGGGGATCTCTGTACAGGGAACTGCTCACGCATCCACCCAACCCCTGTGCATCCAGACCCCCTCATACCCAGACCCTCCTGACGAGACCCACTCCCCCTGCACCTGGACCACCCTGATGAGCCACCCGCACCAGGATCCTCACCCTACCAAGCCCCAACCAGCTGCACCTGGATGCCCACCCCACTGAGTCCCACTCCCCCAGCATCTGGACCCTGCACTGAGCTCCCCAGACCCCCCCCGCCGAGTTCTATCCCCCCCACATCCAGACCCCCCCCCCCCGCTGAGCCGCAATCCCCTTCACCTGGACCCCCCCTGCAGAGTGCCATTACCGTTGCACCCAGATTGCCCCACACAGAACCCTCTCAACCCACACCTGGACCCCCCCACACTAAGCCCCTCCACACTTGGATCCTGCTCAGCTGAGCCTGCCTGCCCACACCTGGTGCACCTGGCACGGAGGGGCAGGGCCCTGGGTTGTTTCTGGGGTAGGCCAGTCCTTGCACTGTCAAGGTTGGGTGCAGGGGGAGGAGCTGCCTAGTTATTTCCCACCTATGAGCTAGATTGTGCTAACAGCATTTAGCCTGCAATAAGAGGTGGTTCATGGAACATTATCCTCCAGAGAGACAGTCTGCCAGAGCTTCCTGGTGTATGGAGCAGCACACAAACTGCTAGCACCCCTTGAAGGGATGCATCCTGCAATCTCTGACTCCCGTTCAGTGGGCTGTGATAGATAATAGTTTTGTTGTTTAATGTGCTACTGCAAGGCATTGAGATACTACAGTGATGAGTGCAGTATAAGAACCTAGAGAATAGACTCAAAGCTGTAGTTTCTCCAACTCCTTGCTTTCTTCGGCATTGATCAGTAGCAACTCTGTTCCCCTAAACAGGTTGTGATTTTCATCATCGCTTATATGGGCTGCCAAAGGTGATGGAAGGCGTCTTGCTCCTTTCTCTCTTTGCCCCCGCTGTGTGCCAGCATAAGGGCTGGCCGTGCTCTATCCCTCTGTTTGTAAAATCAAAATCCTACTGAGTGGGGCAGGAATTTCTGACACTCATTTCAGTTTTTAAAAAAGTCACTTGGCAGAGCTAAAAACTTAGGCTCACCCAGAGACTACAGTGTAAATGGAATCTGTGCTTTTGATTAAAGTTAATGGAAATGCTGAATGGCTGTAAGCTCCACAGCACTTATGATAGTCTCATTAATTCAGCCAGAGATCACATGGTTCTTTGCCTCACTAAAGGAAATCTGCTACCAATATCGCATGAAAATATATTTCTTATGTAGACCATAGCAGAGAAAGTTTGAGGATGAGTCGTGCACCTATTTGGCGATGTTAATCTAGAGATCTGTGCTTATAAGAAACATGTCGTATTTTGAGTATAGTACTTGCTATTTGCCCTCTATAGACTTGCACCTCTTTGCATTCTTTGGAATGTGGGCTGCTGCGTATCATTCTGCTTCTGAAAATGCCAGCATCAGATTGGATCTGAGACGTCAGTGTCATTACGTCAGATGACTTTAAAAAAAATACAAATTTAAAAGAAAAATGTATCCTGCTCTTCTTAACTTCTCATTCTGCTGTATTGTTCTCCTTTTCCCTAACTCTTCACTCCATTCTCCCTGCATTTCCCAGTGGTAAAATGGAGGAGAAGAACAAACCAAGTGAGGCCTTTTTATTTTCTTTATTTCCACATTTGAGTCTGTGCTTTGGCTGACACAGCTATGGAATGAGAAACTCAAGGAACTGCTTTATGGCCATTTCAGCCCTTTAATAAAAATATAATTTTACTTCTACAACATCACGTGTCTAAATGCTGTTAAAAGAATTGGGATTCTTCCAATTGACTTGTTCTGGTGTCTGAATTATTGACAGAAAGTATTTGGCCCAAAATCTTGATGTTTATATTTTTAAAGCTTACACAAAGTAAATGTTTCTGTTATTTATGTTTAAATCCCACTAGTTGTTTTTAAACAAATAACATTCCCTGTGGTGTTTGCAATCCAAACACTGCAACAGTGTGAACCAGAAAGTGAAACTGATTTTTACCAACTTTCATTGTCCAAGTTAAAAAATGGCAAAAGTAACTAACAAACAGCAGATGTGATAAAAATATATAGATTTTTCATAATTTTAGGTGTAATAATTTTAAGAAGACATTAACAACAAATTAAGTGTTCCTTTAAATATCCATGTGGTATGTTTACTCCTCATATAATATTTCCTTTTAAAAAAAGAATAATGTAATGTTATGCCGATATATTTCTTAAGAGCTAAATAGATCTATGTATAGGTTGTGAATTAGTACTTCACCTTTTGTAGGGAGCAGAAAGGTCAAAGGGAAAATTGTGTAGGTTGGTGCGATTCTAAAAATTATATATTTATACATATCGGTATAACGTATTGCTGTTATGTGGAATAAAATAATCTTAAAATAATCTTTATCCAGGATTAAGAGTTTCTGATTTACCAGTGACCTGTTTTCAGAGTTTTACAAAATCATTATGTATGCAAGTACAAGATGAAAATGCTGTACAGTGTGAGGTTAGAGAAAAGCAGTTTTACAGCAGTGTAAGCAATGACTGTCGAGGAGTTGTACCTACCTTGCCAGATAAATGACTATAGTGTTTTAAGGAGAAATCTGCAGAGTAGAACTCACACCTAATGAAAGCTCCTTCTTGTGGCAGAAAATGCTTAAAAAGTACTATGGGGCCCACACACAGAAGAACATTGCTAGGGGTTCCCCCACCCCCCACCCCCGCTTGTTTCTTACATTAGGATTCTAAAGTTCTGACATCCTCCTTTTTGTTGGAGGACTCAAGAAAGATTTTTTGAAGACTTGGATGGTCACATCACAGGAGGATGAAACCCAAGCTGCTGCTCTCCCAGGGTCTCTTGAGAGTGGCCAGGGAAATTGACTGAATCAGGATTGAATAAGCATGGAGACTGAATTCTTCTTCTGTCCCTCAAGATGCTCTTCTAGCCAAGGGGTGAAGTGCATTGGCAGATCAGTATAGGGAGACATGTATTGCCACATCTGAGCTATCGCTGTTGTGGATAAGTGGAAGATGCCCATTTTCAGGGCTGTCCATCAGGGATCATTCACCAGCCCTAAATTCACATGAAAAAGTAATACATTAATTAAAATAAACTGGGCATCAAGAGGGTTTTAAGTCATATTAGAGGAATACTAGTATGGATATTTGTTTGGATTTTTAGCTTTTTGCATAAAAATAAAATCAACATGAAATTTCATCTTAGTTTGAGGTGTTTGACAACTTAATCAAGGGATAAATAAACCAGACAAGGTTTCCCTATGCTGGTTAGTGGTTCATAACTTGTCTGCAAAAACATTTTCCATGAGGGATGATGGAAAGAGGGACAGAAAAGCTTTATGCTTCCATTTTAGCTATATTACAATTATTAGGGTTATATCATCTCTTTTACTAATATGTATGTCAAAGGGCCTTTAGCTATAAACTTAATTTGATTAAGGGCTGTAATCCTGCAAACCACTATTCCCTTGAACGATCCACCTTGAAGTTCATGGGACTACTTGCCTGAGAGAGGATTGAGAATTTGGGCTCTAAGGTCTGATCCTGCAAAGGCTTACACAAATGCTTAACTTTACCATGGTGACTAGTCCCATTGAAATCAGTGGAACTGCTCATGACAGTAAAATTAAACACACACATAAATCCTGATCCTGCAAAGACTTAACTTTGTCCGTCTTGGCTACGAGAGATCATTATCTTATGAGGTTAACATCCCAAAATGTTTAATTTTAGAGAATGGGAGTTCCACATTAAACTTTGGTTACAAGGTTTAATATTTGGAATACATATTAATTTTAAAAATAGCTATAGGATTGCAAAAAAATTGCTGGGAAAAGTAATGCTCATTTTGTTTTCTGTATTCCTAAATCTTGGAAATAAAGTACTGTTTTCCAGTTTGTTGTTTTAATTGAAATGTTATAGATCTGCCTCCACTGTGTGTACAAACATCTTCTGGTCTTTTGTTTTAAATATATCAGTATATAAACATGAAAATCCCTGATACCCCATATCCATATAATATTTAAAATTTGCTTCTTCAGCTAACATTTAACCCTTCCTTCCCCCCACAGAACAGAATAAATCCTTGTTCTAAAGGACTTGGCTAAAGAAATCAGAATTCTCACATTCATTGAATAAATACTTTCAGAATTTTTCAAAAATATTACTCACAAATATAAGCACCACAAACCACTTCACATAGTATTCTGCCTTGTGCTTATGCATGTTGTTGTTTTTACTAAAATGTTTACATAATGGTTGGGTTTGATGGTCCAACTTTGAATAGTAATTTGAGGGGAGATTAACAGTGCCTTCAGGCGCTCTCAATCATGCATATTGTAGTGTTATGTATTTTTACTTCCAGTAATACTGATTTATGCATTTTCATGGGACCTTGTCAGTGTCCCTCTTTTTTAATCACTAGTATGATGTATTAACAGTAAAAGACAGCACCATTTTTTGTCTTCCTCTCAGGCTACTCGTCTGAAAAGAGATTCTTGTCTAGCATGTTGGATTGTAGATGCTCACAGCTGGCAACTGCAAATTCTTGACTTTAATTGGTTATGTCAGACATGAAAGTGTTGTACAAAGAAGACTTGACACGGGAAGACAAAAGATCATTTTTTCCAGATCAGGGTATAGTTATGGACAGCTTCTGAATGTTATAGGGGGATGTCTTTGATCATTTCTGTTTTCCTCTTCTACCTAGAAGGGAGGGGAGAAGACATAATTGGGAGGTAGGGGATTGGAATAATAAACAAACAAGATATTGTTGGTCATGGCAGCACTTCACTGTGTACTGAAGCCTAAAATAATTGAGAGATGTTTCCTTTTGCTGTGTTTTTGGGTGTTTAAAAATGTAGCTACTCACTGTGTTTATATTGTGATCATCTAACACTTAATAAAAGCAATCTTCACTTGGAGCCACCCTGCTTTTATCACGTAACAGAATCTTATTTAAAGAACCACAGCTTTCCTTTAGATCCCATTTATATTCAGATCAATTTATAACCTTCTAATTCATAAGGTCATGTGATGGGCTATCATCTGAATCTTCCTAAGTATACTTTAAAAGATGCCTCACTGGGGATTGTTGTTGTGCTGTCTCTTACTCACATGAATAAGCATCATATAATACCCCTGATAATCATGTGATTAGTTGCTAAGCAGTGTGTGTATTTTGCTGTGGACAGGGAGATAATAGGAAATGTTCCCCTTTTCACTCTTGCCTATTTCATATTGATGCTCATGTAAAAATGCAGTAAAGCATTTTAACCCAAAAGAATCTGTCTGTTTCCAGAACATATAACACTACTAAATACCAATCTTTACTTGAAATACAAAGCAGACTTTTTTTTAAAATGGGGCCAAATCTTAGTCCATCTGCCTAACTCGAATAAATGTCCATAGTGTAGTGGGGTGGCTGCCCTATGACTCCCTTTTCTGCTCAAACATGGCACAGCAAGTGCTCCCTGTCTAATTTCCTCCTCTTTGGTAGTTCCACTGTGAGACAGAACTGTAGGTCACGATGTTATCCCCCTGCCTCAGTGAGAGAGAGACTTGCTAGTGCTAAACTGTGTGTCAGCTCCCTGGAACACTCAGTCAGTTAGCCACGCAAACAAACTCCTCAGGACTCTGCCAGCTGTTACTTTGCCTTGCCGCTTAACACTTTGTGTACCCAATTCCCCAAACTCCCTGAAGCGTCCGCCTGTAGTGTCCATCCCCTGACACTGGACACTCACAGTAATTATCAGGTAAGGGGTCCCCAAAGAGCGTACACACAGCTGGAAGGTTGCATTTCAGGATCAGATCCTTTATAAACAACACCACACTGTAATCTGTTTATGGTGAAAACAAATATAAGTTCATTAGCAAAGCACAGAGAATCACAGATTCAAATGAGTATGGAGTCAGAATAAAGGAAACAGAAATGGTTAAAAATAAAACAAAAGTATAACATTCTTTCTAGAGTCTAAAACTTAACATATTACATCCCTTGCCTAAAGCATTTTCTTACCCTCAAAGTCTTTCTGCAGAGCTTGCTAGTTTTTCAGTCAGTCCAGGATCCATCTTAAAAACTTGTTAAACCTTCATAAACAACAGGTGATGATAAGCAGCAGTGTGTGAAGTAGTGGGGAAGTGTTCGGCTTCTCTGTTAGTCTATTTAGCACTTTCTTTAATAACCTGGAAGAAAATCACAGGTGATGTTAAATTGGTGGGGAGGGTTTGAGGACGCCAGTCCAGAGGATAGAGAAATAGTACAAAGGGACTCAGAGAGATAAGGAGTATAGGCAACAAATAATTACAGAAGAACCAGTTTGGGAAAATGCTGACTTTCTCCCCAGTTGTATTAGTCTGGAACATCCATAACTTAGTGAGAGGAAGAAACTTTGGAAGTGATATTTGGTAGAGGCCTGAAGATGATGATAACAAATTAGAGATGAGTTACAATATGATATGGCTGTAAAAGTTGCATTTGGGGGCTGGATACACAAAGGCATCATGTCGCAGAGTAGGGAGGTTGACTTATTTGGGTATATGTATCACTCTCGGTATGCGGCTCTGGTGCGACCCCACCTGGGGATCATTGAGTCATTGCTCTACCAGAAAGATGGGTGGGTTTACAATGCCAGAACAAAAAGGATCATAATTTGTAAAGAAAAATCATATATCTAGATAAATATAGCTTGGCTTCAGGGTTGGACATATATCTACAGATATTCAAAGGGTGAATATTTTTCTCCTGGAGGGAGAGAAATTATTTAGTGTTGTATAAGAAGGAATAACTAAATAGTGATGGGATCATATTAAGAAAAGCATCCTGACAGGGAAATTTGTTTGTGGAATAGTCTCCCAATGGAAAGCCCCTTTGCTTGGGATTCTTAAAACTAGGCTGGACAAAAATGCTAGGACATATACTGTAGGAAACAAGCATATATTGACAGGAGATGGCCTGTAGGGTCCTTTCTATGTCTGCCTTCTGTGATTCTTGCAGGTCAGTGCATTCATGTATTCGCAGATGCAACACCTTGCTCATATCATACGCTCTCTGCATTGAGAGAAGAATCTAACAGGCTGTGTGCATTCAGCTGAAACTATAGCCTTCTGTATGAGGTTGCCAGGAGTTTTATTGAGTCCTAAAGGTTGATTGGCATATTGCATAAATATTCTCAACTATTTTGCTAACCTTGACCCAGACTGGCAGAAACCTTGGGGACAAGGACACTGAGGGCAATGTTGTATTGTTCCACTCTCTCCCCTTCCTCTGTAATTCCTACGTCAATGTTGAATGGACTCCATGGTGTGGAAATCCCAGCAGTTGGCATGGGATTTCTTGGTACTGTGACTTCCACAGGAGTGAGATGTCTGGGAGCTGGAGGGGCTGAGGGAACCTGTGATGGATTGAACAGGCACAAGGCTGTCATAGGAGTGTACCTGGTGAACTAGTGACTCCATAAAGATCCTCAGGTTTTGGGAGCTGAACCTGCTGGTTATTCTGTGAGATGTAAAGCCTGATGCCTCCGCAACTGGTGATGTTTAAGTGGAAACTCCATGATGGGGACCTTGCAGAGTCTGAAATTTCCTATGTCTGATTTACCTAGTCTCATATTATATGATTAATATGAAGCAATTTCCTCTCAAAATGAACTATAAGAAAAATAGATGATTAATTATGCTGTGCCTCTGACGTACAAATATGTAGTTTCACTCAGTTTTTTTCTGATGAGTAGATTTTTTCTCCCCTTCAGTTAGTAGACATTGTTAAACGGCTTTAATGCAAGTACAGGGTTTAAACACTGATTTAAGTATCTGAAATACTTAAGCAACAATGAAAAGCGTCTGTTTGGGAGAAAATGATGAAGAAGAGTGTCACAGTCCAGGGTAACCACATTCGTATTACCCTCCTGTGGTCCACCAAGAGCACCCACTTAACAGTTCCTGGATCCTCAGCTGTCACCTCTCTGGAGCAGCAACCCACATCTCTCTCCCTCCTGACCAGTGGTTTTCTAGACTGCGCGATTCCCTGCCTATATTGTGATATTCCCAGCAAACCAGACTGCCTAACAGGCCAACGTCTGCACTTCACTTTCTCTGTGAAGGCTATGAACAGCATAATTGCACCCAGTTACAAGTTACAACACAGCTTTTTATAAGCAAGCAATTTATTTTTAAGGTGAAGGCATTACCGATAACACACATTAAAATCAATAAAAGACCGTACACATATGCTAATAAGCTTATTAGATGCCATCCATTAGCCTGAGGAGGCCATAGTAGGTCAAATCCTTCCAACCATTCTGCAAGGATTGGGGGCCCCCTTTGGACAGAAGGTCCTGTCCATTTGCCAGATTACAAAGAAGGCCCTGTGTCATCTTAAATTTAGGCTATTTATTTACAGGTTTTTTCTTTGTTGGTTTCTGGAGAATTTAATTTGAACTAGTATATGGGAGCCTCCCCAAAAGGTGGCACCTCTCTTGGGGGATTGCAACCTGGCTGATTTGCCTCAGTTACCACCCACTGTTTTTAGTTCCTGGAGGAGCTGTGGTAGCCCTCTCTTATGGAGTAGATCACAATTATACATAAACCATTAATGTTAAACACTGGACTCCAAAAATACTGCATGGTGTTGCACTATTTGTTACATCTCCCCCCTCCAGAGGTTAGATACAATCCTGGCCCACAATAATACATAAACTTGATACAATAAGGTCATTTAAGGATATTGCAGGAAATTGCCATATCTGTCACAGAGAGATTGTATGTTTAAAATATTTTCTTTTGTGTGGGAAATACAAATTTAAAATATATGTCGCTTCAAGTCCAACTTTAGAGAATTCATAAAGATATATATATATATAAAATGTATTGGAAGTTCAGATGTTTAACTGGACAATTATGTCCACGTTAGTATATTTAAAGTTGTTAAGAAATAAATCTACAGGTCTAAATTATTGTTTAGGTGGTACATGATTTTGTAATTACAGAGCCAATTAAAGATCCTTTTGTAAAATCATGATACTATAAATTGGGCCCGTCAGCACAAATGATTCTCCATAAGTGTACAGAATGAGAGTATATCAATTTATATTTGTAAATTTTCTCCATACATTTCATAGTTAGGCAGAACATCTAACCATTAGTTAAATCCATGTAAACTTTATTTGCCTATTTTCATGTGGAGTTTGTGCATCTATTTAACTAATCTATGAATAACTCCTGGAGACAAAATGAAATAGTCTGGTAGAGAACTGCCAAAAATAGATCCTTGCCAGTTTTCCTGAGAAGCTGGCATCACTCGTTATCCTATCCTCCATATTATGTTTAAGCCAAAAATGTGTGGGGTAGCAGAGCGAGCTTCATGCAAACATTCTTCAGTGAGTAAGAAAGGGAACAGCGTGAATAGTAAGTTTAGTATATTCCAAAATCCACTGATGTCAGCAAACATCAGCAAAGCAAACTTTGTTTTTTGTTTTAAATCTTCTATTTTAGGAGCAGGTTCCAGTTCCTGTTTATCATCCAACTCCTAGCCAGACTCGGCTAGCAACACAACTAACAGAAGAGGAACAAATTAGAATAGCGCAAAGGATAGGCCTTATACAGCACTTGCCTAAGGGAGTCTACGATCCTGGACGAGATGGCTCTGAGAAGAAGATTAGAGAGTAAGTTACACAAATTAGTAGTTTTAAGGTGGCGGTGGTTTATTTTTTGTTTTTTTTTTGTTTTTTGTTTTTTTAAATGACATTTCTGCAGGAGAGTGGATCTTGGGAGGAGAAGACTTTTTTTCTCTTTTTTGCCTTGTTTTATTCTTCATCTCATTTTCCTTGATTAGCAATGAGATTATATACCCTAGGGCAGGGGTGGGCAAACTATGGCCTGCAGGCCGGATCCGGCCCGTCAGGGCTTTGGATCTGGCCCACAGGATTGCCACCACTGTGGCGCCGTGGGCCCCATGCCGCTCCCAGAAATGTCCGGCACCACGTCCCTGTGGCCCCTGGGGGAGGGGAGGCAGAGGGCTCCGTGCACTGCCCTCGCCTGCAGGCACCACACCCCACAGCTTCCAATGGCTGGGGGAGGTCCCGACAGGCAGCGCACAGAGCCCTCTGCTCCCCCTTCTCCAGGGGCCGCAGGGACGTGGTGCCAGCCACTTCTGGGAGCAACCCAGTGCGCGCCGCTGCCATCCTGGAGCTGCTCCAGGTAAGCGGTGCTGAGCTGGAGCCCGCACCTCAAACCTCTCCTGCACCCCACACCCCAACTCCCTTCCCTGAGCCCCCTCCCGCACTCCTCCTGTACCCCAACCCCCTTCCGTGAGCCCACTCCTGCACTTCTCCCTGCACCCCTGCCCTGAGCCCCCTCCCACATTCCACACCCCCTCCTGCACCTCAACCCCCTGCCCTGAGCTCCATTGTACACTCCGCACCCCTCCTCTGCTCCAACCCCTTGCCCTGAGCCCTTTCCTGCACCCCGCACTCCCTCCCACACCCCGCACTCCCTCTTGCACTGCAACCCCCTGCCCCAGCCCTACATTCATGGCCCTCCATGCGATTTTCCCAGCCAGATGTGGCCCTTGGGCCAAAAAGTTTGCCCACCCCTGCCCTAGGGTGAAGTAGATGCCAAAATACCACTGCAAAAGCAGTCTTCCCCATCCCTGCTTAGACCACATCATCCCATTCCTTGAATCCCTCCATTGGTTGCCTCTAACAAACTAAAGCTCCTATTTCTCTCCTACCTAATCTTGTCCCCAAAAACATCTGTGTTCCTCTCTGCCCTTATTCCCCACCTCCATGCTGCTCCCAGTCCTTTTGGTCTTACTGATCCTTCTGTCTCCTTTTTTGCATTTCTGACTTCATGCCTTCTACCATCCACCCTTCTTCTCCGCATCAAGAATAATCACAGCCTCTCTCTCCTGAATTGTTGTCCCATGTTTTGCTTATCTTGTCTTTCTAAGATTATAAACTCTTCAGGGCACAGACTGTGTCTTAGCTATGTTTGTAAGACATCCTGTAAATTTATGGTACCATATAAATATTTTTTAAGCAACAATATATTTAGCTTAATAGTTTCCATTCATTGTAATGGAAGTGTCAGGCTGCAATCAATCTCCTGAGTTTTGATAGTAATAAGGAGGTTTCTCTTCGCTCTTTTCTGAAGCCTGACTGCCATAAGGAAATTTACAGCTTTCTTTCCAGGCCAAGTAGTGGTTTTAAGGAAGATTGTTTTCCATGCACCACTATCACTGAAGTTTTCCTATGCCTTGTCCCATCCCTCTGATAAGTGAGTTAGAGACAGGTTTGAAAGTCTTTAATGGTGAATCACTAGGGCTTTGATTTTTGAGCTGAAAGTCTGCTTGCTGTAGCAAGTAGGGTTCCTGAAGTTTCATGTACTGAGGGGAAAATGGATGTATTATGGTAGATGTCTCTTCACCTGTCTAAGTTACAGTAACTTGATCATTTTTCCAGCAAGTCGAAGTGGATTTGACCTGGTCTAGTAATCTCATGGAAATACTATGCTACTGCAGAAGGGCCAAAAGTTTGAGACTTGAACTTGGTTCTTCACTCCTAGCTTAGTAGAGAATTAGAGTGGCCACTCCTGGCACTACTGAAAATATTCTGGTGCCTTGGTGGTTTCCTGCCATTTATACTGGGATATGGAGATTGAGCTTCTGTCCTCCAGGCATAGGACAAGTCTCAAGAGACTCCTGTTGATTGATTGATTGGAAGAACACCCTGTGATTCAGGCTCAAGTACTCTGACTGGCCTACATAGAACATTGAGTCAATGGCAAAGTAACAGCAGCACAGCTGTGTTGGGCACATCTGATTGCAGCATGCTGGAGAGAGTCTGGCTGCTTCATGTGGGAGGGAAATCAGGAGCACAGACAACAGTCCCTCATGAGGAGGGAGGTGCTGAGTCAAGAGAGAGGGGCTTGGCCTAAACAGAAAAGTTGCATTGTTTAATGACAGATGTGATTTTAAAAAACTGATTTAGTTAAACCAGTCTCGCTTTGTGTGGACACACTGTTTTAAGAGTGTTTAGTTTAAGTTGATTACAAACAGGTTCTCACATAATCCCATGATTCCAGGAGCTCTGGCTTTAAAAATAAACACTAAATAGCACGAGATTCACAATAAAATCATGGGAGTTGGCAACATTGTCATCTTATGCCACTAGAAAGCACCATTCCAGAGCTTTTCTTCCTTGAAAGCTGTATTCTTCAAAATGGCGACATCTGCCACTGTAAATCATTCCAAAATATAGAAAAAAGGAACTGCACCTCGGAGTGTTCATGTCAGAATCTCTCACAGAACCGGTTGAACTGAGCAGCAGCCTTTTCAGTTATGGCACAGAGCACAGCATTGATTGTGAATGCCTGAAGGAAATGGCCTCTGGGGGGAGATGAAGACCAGGGGAATTACAGTAGTTGTGGCTTCTTCAGTTTTGAGGGCCTTTTTACATTGATCAAACAAGTTACAGTGTTTGATAGAGTCAAATCATCCCCCTGTGGGTTATAACTACACAGCTCACTGGAAACTGAGCTTGTATTCAGCATCCTCCTAATGTTGTTGGCTGGGAGGGGGTGCCCCTCCCCCACATGGGTAGATTACACAGAGTGAGGAGTTAGGATAAAAAGCATTACTTTGACAGGATGTGCCAGAGGCTAATGTCATCCACATGGAGGCTCTGTGGGATTTTAGGGACGTAGCATCGAGAGCACTCCCAAGAAAGCTAGTACTGATGGCATTAGTATTAATTTACCCAGGAAATCCCCATCTTGTCTACGAGAGGATGAGGTGAAGAGAACAGCTTCCCCACCTGCCCCTTCCACACCTGTGGAGCCCAGCCCAGCAGAGGAGGCTTATATGGGGCTAGAGGAAGTGAGGCAGTGGCATAGAAGAATTGCTCCTTCAACACCCCTTCCTCCAGTTTGCAAGTTGTTTGTCCCCTCCACATGTGGACTTGGAGGGATGATTTGGCCTACATGTTTTTGTCCCATAGTTTAACTCTGAGAACCTTGGGGTTTTTTTTAAAGTAAAGTTCTGATTAATATTTATAAGTCAACTACTGCAAATAGCTTCGTACCCAGGCATGTCACTTACTCATTTTAAAGTAGAAATAGCTTTGACTGGCTGGAGAAGTCCACTTTTAAAAAGCATTAAAGAATAGGTAATAATAGAATTATTTACTTACATAGAGCCATTGCAAAGCACAGTCCTTCCCAGGCAAAGATGAGAAGGTCCTACCCGATGGAGTTTAAATTGAATACGTGCAACAGTGGTAACTGAGGGGGAGTGGAGGAGAGAGTCAGAGAGGTTGTCCCCTTTATGAGAGCTGAGGATGCGCAGTACCGTGCAAGCAGTACTCTACTTCGAGCAAGGTCAGCCCGTAGTGTGGCCATGCACTGCAGGTCACGCCTGGTGTGTTTTCCCATGGTTCTCATGATCTAAAACGGTTTATTTAAATTATTTTATTTATGGGAGGGGCAGGGGGAACACTGAAGGGTTTAATTCAGCCTTTTACTTTTCAAGGTTAATCTTTATTTTAATTTTTGTTATCAGAAATGGTGTTGGGCATAGAATTAAGGAGACTTGTTAGCTTCATTCACATAAAATGTATTCAGATGTTGATGTGATGATGAACTTACCCTGGTGCTTGTCTCCAATAAACATAGTAGCAGGGTAGGTAATACTGCTGCTTCACTTTCCAAAGCGATAAGAGTATCTTAACATTTCTCCAACTTCTTTTTCCTCAGATGTGTGATCTGTATGATGGACTTTGTTTACGGGGATCCTATCCGATTTCTGCCATGCATGCACATTTACCACCTGGACTGTATAGATGACTGGCTGATGAGATCCTTTACATGCCCCTCCTGCATGGAGCCAGTTGATGCAGCACTGCTTTCATCATATGAAACTAACTGAGCCAGGGTTTTGCCTCTGACCCATCAAGGAAACCATCCATTTTAATGGGTTTGATCCTTTGTCATTCAGCCCAAAGAGCCAGGGATTAGGAATTAAGATCATGCACAAAAAAGTACATTTCCTAACAATTCCTGAATGGCTGCAGATATGTGGAAAAAACACATAATATTTTAGGGAATATAGAAAAAGTAGGAAGTTATTTTATGGAAAGCCTTGACCCAGTGTTTAAAAACATAGTTGTCCTTTAACGCCTGTTATTACACACACACACACACACACATAGGAATTGTATAAAGTTCTAAAAAAACTGTAAATGTTCAAATTGAGTGTATCAAATTTTCTTAGAAGTGAGATAAGGATATTTTTTCCTAAAATAAAGGAACAATTTTTGTTCTGATTCCTTTCACAAGTTCCTGGTATTTGGGTCAAGGCTTTATTAAAAGCTACATTTTATAACACTGGCACAAAGAAATAGTTTTAAGCTTGTTTGCACAGTTCTTTTTTTTCCATTGGAAATGGAATCCATTGCCTTAGGTCTTTTTAAATAGTGTATTGTTATCGTCGGGCTGGCTCTACGCTTGAAATCCAGTTTATTTATAATCTGTTAAAAGTGCTATATTTTGTTTGCAGTTAGGATTATGCAGAATTCAAAGTGATCTCCTAGCCTGTAAGCAAATGGAGATGCACTGTCCCTTTTCTATAAGTGACAGTTCAATGTAAAGATGCAAAACAAATCTGCCAGTTAAATTTTGTTTTACCCTTTTCTGTTTGTTTTTCCTTAATTTGCTTCAGTTTTGATCAGACAATGATACTTAAACTTAAGTATCAACATTTTTGATTTATGATGTTAAAAGTGGACCACTGTGCTTCAGGACAAGATGAAAATGGAGCCATGGTGATTAAACTGTTCAGAACCATTTATTTCCCTTCTTACAAAATTAATGTCAGCGTTGATTACTTCTCCTGCCATACCCCCGCCCCCAATGTCTTACACCATAGCAAAAGGGTACTGCATCTCTCCTTCCTGTAGTTCTTCTTAGGTTATTGAAATTAAAAATAAACATACTGTATCTCAGTCTCTGAATGAAATGTATTTGTTAAGTCCTACTGGTGGACATTTCAGATATAAGAACTGTATTTTATGTTTTGCACATAAATGTTAAGTTCATATATAAACACAATTTCATAGTGATCAAGGGGAAAAAATAGTACCGCAAAAGTAGAAGTGATACAAGTGTCTGCAGTTCTGAAGCAGAAAAGGTATGTGCTTGGTAGAAACAGTCTAGCAAAAATTGTAGCTTTCAAGCTTTGTATCCGCTTAGCATGTGTTTATTTTTTTTCTTAAATGTACTCTACTGCAGTGGTCCCCAAAGTGTGAGGCATACTCCCCTAGGGGGGCACAGAGGAACATTCAGGGGTGGCACAGTGGGGCCTGAGCCAGTCCCCACAGGGGGCAGGGAGGGAACACATCCAGCCCTGCTCTGACCCCAGCCCAGCTCCGCTCCCAGCTGCAGCTCTGCTCTGCCCTTAGCCGCAGCTCCAATCTGTCCCCTGCTCTACCCCCATCCCAGCCCCATTCTGCCCCTGCTTCATCCCCAGCCAGCTCTGCCCTCATTCCCTCTCTGCCCCCAGACCAGCTCCTCCCAGATCCCCAGCTCTGCCTTCAGTCCAAGCTCTTCTGCTAAGACAACTGTGCAGTAATGGAAGGGCGACTCGGACAGATTCCAATACGGGGGGGGACAGGGACAGGGACAGTGACAGGAAAAGTTTGGGCTCTACTGTGACTTTTATACACTCAGTGCAAAGCTGATACATTGAGAAAGCTTATTCTAGTAAATGGGATCAGCCTGAAGTTAACCGCAGTGAATAAGGGAACATTCTTGATTGTTCTGTGTATATAGTTTGAGTGCTTGATGTAACAATTTATATTTAAACACACAAGTACTTTGAAAACTCTGTGTACTTATAATATAGAGCAATTATATGTCATTAATGATTTTAAAAGGTTGGTCAGTAGAATGCAGAATCAACATGTTGGTTTATTTATTAGCCCTGCAGCTGAAAGCTACACACTGTATTGTATATGAATTCCGTAGGTATTCAAAAGCAATTCAGAACAATCTACAGTACCAGATTCTTTGAAATTGTTACACATTGCCTGATTTCCCCCTGCCTTCCCCTTTACATGAGAGAGAGAGAGAGACACACACACAAAATTACATGAAGCAATTCTGAGAGGAAAGACCTGAAATTGTGCAATGTTCCTGAGTGGCAAATCATTGTTCCTTTTTCTTATCAGTGTGTGTGTGTGTAGTGGTAGTGTTGTTGTAACATCATAATGTCCATGTTTATCAAGTATTCTAGTCAGAATTTTTTCCTTTTGCCTTGATTTTTAAAATTGGCAAATGAACAATTTTTAAACATCTTTTTCATGTTGGTATTAGTCTGTCTATTATAATATGTGATTATGAAAGATTTGGAAGGAGCACCGAAATGACTGGTTATCAAGCTGAATGGTTTTCCAGACACTTTGTATTGTTGAACTTTTAACACTGATATACAGTGTTAAGAGAAACAAACGTATGCTTTAATTAAATTACTTGTTAAATAAAATTATAACAAAAGGTGTAAAGGGCTAGAGTTAGAATTGATTACACAAGAACATTCCAAAAACAAATTTTAATTTAAAATGTGTAAATATAATGAATACATTAAATTGATTTTAAACCTCTAGGTGCAATGCTGTTGCATAATAGACTTGCTTTTCCAAAACTAAATAGCCTAAATTCAGATTTTTGGGGTTTTTTTAATTCATACACCCAAAATGAATATAAGTAATTTACTTAAGCCCAGGAAAAAATAGTTTCAAGAGAACTGTGTAGACTAAGATTGTAGATCACTTGGATTCTAGCCCCAGCTCAGAAACTACTTCCTTTGTGTCTAATTCCCCCATCTGTAAAAATTAGGATAATACTTGCTTCCTACTTTGCAGGGGTGTTCTGAATTAATTATTGATGCCTCAAATACAAACACATTAGACAACTTGATTGCAACACAGTTGTTTCCTAACCTACTTACAACTGCGGATCCATTTGTGGTGTAGCATAGATCTTACCAGTCTAAATCAGTTTTGTAATTCTGATATGGCCACCTGTTTTAACCTGTTTCCCTGCTGTGGTTGTATTTTTAGCGTAGACAGTCCCTTAGTACTTATTATAATGCTTTTCATCTTCAAAGCACTTTGCACACATTAAACTAAGTATAATTAAGCATGATTTTAAAATCCTTTAAAAATCTTTACCTGAAAAACTACTAGTAAAATACTGAACTTGTAAAAGCAGTTCACCACTAAAGGAGCTTTGGATAAAAATAGTCTTTATTGTTTTAAAGCATCCCTTAGCAATTATACATGTGATTCACTATATCATAAATGCTTTACAAAACTTAACTGCACAAACATTTTATAAAATATTGGATGCTCAATTCCATAGTTGCTATAGATAATTAACAAACACACTATTAGAAATGTTGTGAGTGTTATTGGTGGTATTGTTTTAATCCTTTCACCTATAAAGCCAGCTCCCTTAATACTGCGAGCCGAGCTGTGTAGGCGTCTGAGGGAAGAGAAATTGGGTAATTCTAAAAGTTAATTTTTTTTATACATACAATTATGATTTTAAGGTACCAATATCTTGCAACCTTTCTGGATTAGGAGCAACTGTCCCCTTGGAAAGATGACAAACCCCTTTTCTAGTGATGTAAAGCACAAATTTCTAGCCCAAGGGATTACAAGATATCAGACCTTAAACTTGTCAGTGATGGTTTCTTTCTTTCTTTTTTTAATGGCAGATGTTTGAAACGGCTGAGAGGCTTTGAATGTTACATTAAGTCCTGGTGAAGATGGAGTAGTGGACAGAGTGCAGGTTAGGTGATCAAAAGTGCATGTTAAATACAGTTTATCACATGGCTATCACTAGTATGTGCATACATTCTTATGTGTGCATTAGATTCATTCCTTAAAGAGCTTTCTCTTCAACAAGCAGTTGAATGTCAGATAAAACCAACACATGAGAATGTTTCTTATAAAATCTATAATTGTTAAGCCATCCATAGAACACTCACAGATTTAATATCCAGAATAAATGTTTGTTTTAAAAGATTAAATTCCTTTTACACAGAATTTTAGTTTTGGGGGGAAATTGTGGACATGGTTGTGTGCTAATAATTCTTAACAAGCTGTCCGCTGTTAAATCCTATTCCACGATCAGAAAGTGGGGCCTTTGACTTTCTGCAGATGAAATGCTTAATTTATGCTTTTTGATAAAGGGATTAATGTAAACATTTTCCTTTAAAGTATACTTTTGATTTATGTAGAAGAAATAGCTAGATTTGCACACTGCCAGCAAATTTCTGATGACTTCAACTTTGCATACAAGCTTAGAGCGGACAATCATAAGCCACAGAGAAAAAACGTTGAAATTTAGAATACACATTGCTTCATTATCTGCAAATATAGGTGATTGATAATGACTTTAAAGACAATTGTTATATCAGGCAATCCTGTTGTACTGGGAGGGCGGCTTAATTACATTAAAATGGTTTATTATGATTTCTGGTTTAGAGGGAAGTTCAAAATTATAAATCATTAAGGCAGTTCAAGTTTAATAGATCCATGCTGCCAAGCAGCCAGGGTCCCCTTTGGGAAAGGACACAGAAGGCTCTAGCTTCCTGTGGATCCCAGCAATCCACCAGGTGTGGGGATATGTCCTGTAGCCTTTGACCGTGAAAATCCCAACTTGTGTGAAGAGCTCCACAAAGCAATCATCCACTTGCTTGTCCAGAGACCATTTGTGTGGGTTTTTCCTGTGGGAGAGGAGGATCTTGGCCAGGTGCAGTTGCTATTTTAAATATATGGTTTCCTTTCTGAATTGTTCCAACTTACAGCTTGGATGTTTGAGCTGAGAGTGGTGTGACCTGAGTACTTTTGATTCCCTCTTGATCACACAAGCCAATGGTAAAGTCCCTTATGCTTTTTGCATTTCCTTTTTATCCAGTCCATGAAATAGTTGTTGGCTCAGAAAAGCAAAATGTATGAGTATATGTATCCACACACATTTTATAGTGCTAAAATCTAGCCACCCGAACACTTCAGGTTTGCTATACAATAGCGAAAGTCCTCTCTCTACAAATAAGAAATGATAAGCTAAAATGTATAGGTCTGTAGCTTCAACACGTTGCTTATGCAGAAGTTTAATAGATATTTAGCAATCATTCTAGGCAGTAATATCTCAGTCAACACTGTGGTGTTTGAAATAGAACTTTCACAATATCCTCAGTCTCATCTTCTCTACAGAAGGATATTGGCAACATCCCTCGGGGTTTTTCCACTCTTTCTAGTAGTTTTGTCATATTCCAAACTCATGATTTCTAAAGTTGTGAAGAGACAAAGATCTAGTGTAACTGTGTGATTGTTCTATTACCCTGTTTCTCTGTAATAAAAAAAGCAAGTCTTATGGCGTTGGAGGAAAATGTCAATTTTAAGGTATGACTCAGATTTTGGCAGAATTATAACAACTGGAATTAAGTGGTAATTAAATTTATTTTAATATAATTACATAGAATAGACATTCCAGAGTGTGGAAATATGTCTTCCCCAAAATCGTGCTGTATTCTTCATAATTTTACAATAAAAAAATAAACAGGGGAAGTTCATAGAGCTCCATGGTTTTCATCCAACTCTAGCCTAGACATATAGAACAGCACTTTCCATTGTCAAAGCTAATAGTACTAGCAGGGCTAGCAGCATCATGTACATGTGGGTGGTAATCAACAAATGCTTCACTAGTGCTCATACTAGATTCAGCCAATAAATATGCTCATCTGGGGGGGCTAGACAGAGTGGCCATGTCATGAGACTGCAATCATGTGAAATAATATGTCAAAGGCATATAGTTAGTTTTTTTTTTTTTAAACAAGCAGCTGCAAGTAGTAACAATACAAATAAGTCTCTACCCAACATGTTTGTTTGTAATCCAGAGAACTGAGACATTTGCTACTGTTAACTAATGTAGGGTAATGATTGTCAAAAGGAATTAACTAAAGTACAGAATGCTGTTGAGCTTACTTTGTTTTGTGCTTTTCCTATAAAACAACCAGTAACCGTGAACACAGTGAAATTTACCAAAATACATAGTTTTGAATAATCATTTTGTCTTACAGTGTGAGCTAGTAATGCAGAAGTAGGTCCATAGAGAACAGAATATAATGGAATTATCCCAATCCTGCAGAAATATTACTGATTGGAGAGGGAAATCCCTGAAAAATTTTACCAAAATGGAATGCATATTTCTTGATCTTTGTTTCTGTTGATAAATCTTAGAGCAACAGTGATTAACTGACCATCTGTTTAACTCAAGAGATTTGTGTGAGGCTATTTTTCATTGTTTGTTTCTGCTTTTTTTGTTTTAAAGCAATTCTAGAAGCACAGTATTTCCAAAAGTTAAAGATTTATTTAAAATATTCAAGTATCAGAGGGGTAGCTGTGCTAGTCTAAATCTGTAAAAAGCAACAGAGGGTCTTGTGGCACCTTTAAGGCTAACAGAAGTATTGGAGCATAAGCTTTCGTGGGTGAATGCCCACTTCATCAGATGCACGTAATGGAAATTTCCAGAGGCAGGTATAAATCAGTATGGAGATAACTAGGTTAGTTCAATCAGGGAGGGGGAGGTGCTCTGCTAGCAGTTGAGGTATGAACACTAAGGGAGGAGAAACTGCTTCTGTAGTTGGATAGCCATTCACAGTCTTTGTTTAAGCCTGATCTGATGGTGTCAAATCTGCAAATGAACTGGAGCTCAGCAGTTTCTCTTTGGAGTGTGGTCCTGAATTTTTTTAGTGTAAGATGGCTACCTTTACGTCTGCTATTGTGTGGCCAGGGAGGTTGAAGTGTTCTCCTACAGGGTTTTGTATATTGCCATTCTCACTACGCAAGAGGATAAATGGACACAAGTCAGATATCAGGAATGGCAATATAGGCTATTCTGGGGCGGCAAAAAAGCCAGAGCCGGCCCTGTATGTAGATAGTACAGCTGCCCCACCATGTAGTGTATATGTGAATATGTGGAACTGGGAAAGGCCAGTCTCTAGAAAAGACATTCCCACCTATGATTTTAATGATGGAAGACCAAGGATATCTTTGTATTTGTTTTTAAGGGTATGAGTTGAACATTCTTAACCAATCAGCCTGGTAGAAAGGCATTGGTCTGTACTCCGACCTGTTAATTTGCATTGGGAAACAATTTTACTTCTTCTCTAGAGGAAGAAAAGGCAAACTATAAACTGCCCGATTTCCTTCCTCCTGCCGGGAAAAATCCTGCAGGAGGGGGTAAGACAGGTGGGACCATTCTTCTTTGAGGTTCACTTTTATGGAGCTTCATGCAGAACAACATCTTGGGGGAAAAGGAGCGATGGAGTTTACAGGGCCTTCTATCAACATGGAGCCTGGCATGCAAGAAAGGACTCCCTCACAGTGCAGGCAGGAGCCTGCCTGCAAAAATGGCCCTTTCGCCTCTTACTCCACCCACCCTCTACTGAGAACAGAGTTGCTGAAGAAGCCCAGAGGGCAGTAAATACAACTTAAGGCTGCGTTAACTCCAAACTGGACTTCTGTGCAGAAATCTAGCCATTCTCCAGCAGACAGTGCCAGGCGGAGGCGCCCTGAAATCTCTACAGAGCACTTTCATCTCAGATTTGCAGCAGAGGGGCATCTATGGAGAATAACGGCAGAGGGGGACAATGAGACTGTAGACACATTGCTCCCTCTTGTGGCAAGAAGGAGATCTACACACAGGAGTTGCTCCAGCCCAAACTTCTTACTGTGGAAAACATTTCTAAAGAATCTTTTTAAACATGGAAATAGCAGCTACATGAGCCACGATGTCCAGGAAAAGTTTACTGTCAAATTAATTTTGTACTGCTGAACAAACAGTGGAATAGTAGTCAGGGCCGCTGCAAGGAAGTTTCGCCTAGGGCACAAAACTTCCACCTTGCGCCCCTCCCCCAGCCCTGCAGCAGCTCCCTGTCCCCCCCACCCATCCTGAGGCGCCCCCTCCCCACGGCAGCTTCCCACCCCCAGGCCCGGGGATCCGTGCAGCAGCTCTGACCCAGAGGATCCCCTGGGTTGCCAGCGGCACGCTGACCCAGGGGAACCCCGGGGCTGCCTGCCGGCGGCTTAGACTCCCTCTCCCTCCCAGCGCAGCGGCTGCTGTAAAACAAACACAAATTGGGGGTGTCACTTTTTGGCACCCCCAAATCTTGGCACCCTAGGCAACTGCCTAGTTGGCCTAAATGGTAGCACCGGCCCTGATCGTAGTGCATTTCTTAAACTTCAAGTCACGTTTGTTCTGGTAAACGCTGATGGGTTTGGTTCCCAAGGCCCCCTGGTCATTTTAAATTTAGCCTAAGGTGGATATGATCCACTCTTCCATTGTATTCTTCACTTGCTTTTTTCTAAAATCCTGGCTGTACTATAAATTATCCAGCCTACAAAAAATGATAGAACAGACTGAAATTAAAAAAAAAAAAAAAAAAATCACATTTGCATAATTGAAACTTCTTAAGGTCTTTACTAGCAAGTGTGTTTCAGCAGCTAGAAAATTACTGAAGAGAAAACCTGATAAGAAGATCTTTGTATGAATAATGAAATGCCTGAGATTCAAAAGCTTCTGACTTAATCTGAAAGACTGAATTTTCTCTCACCAAACTAAATAGGTAAACAAACTCAGGGATCGGGAAAAGTGTTTCTTTTTCGCAATAACATCAATAAAAATTCAAATTTACGTTCATAACCAAGTCAGATCAAAACCAATAAGCTTTCTTGTTTAGTTGTCCCATTTCATATCCTAGCAAATAAGTAAATGTATACATAAATTAAAAATTAATTACAAAGATATATTACAAGCCAGGTTTGGAAAAAGAAATATTTTGTAAAGGGGTGGGGGTGGGAGTGGGGAGGTTGTTTTATTTTTTGCCAGACTGTCACCACCAATTCAAAATCTTTTAGGTATCACATGTTCTGGTCTCTCCCACTGATTTAACAGAGAAGGGCGATAATGTTTCAAAGTTTGCATACAAAGACATCAAAGAAGAAAAGGTTAAGACACTGTTGAGGCTCCAGAATGTACTCCGTTTTCTGAGACCGATTTGGCTTGGTGCAAGGCAGCTTGAATTCTGAAATGTGTTCTTGTTTCCATGGAGTAATTCTTGTAATTTTGTCTAAACAAAAACAAATCCATTCTGAGCATCATATCATTAAATATTTTCTAGTTATTTTTACGATACAAAACAATTGCAGACAGCAAAAAGCCTTTCTTCACAATCTCCTTTGTTGCCGTCTCTAAAATATAAGGCCATATGTGCTTGGCAGAACAATGTAGCTCTTTGTTCTTTTATTTGTAGTTCTAGTGTCTGGCAAGTACCAGGGAAAATACAGCTTAATAAGAAACTGAATCTGTTCCACTCCTTCGGAATGCTGAGTCCATATTAAATATCCATGATGTCAACTCAGTTTATTCCCAGAAATTAGATTTCATTTTTTTTTATGTTTGACTGAACTTTACTGTGATTAGTCATCTTCATGGGATCTCCCCCCACCCCCTTCATTTTAATAATAATTGTTAATGTAGGGTGAGGACTGGTATTTAACCATTTTGCTGCAGCCATGTGAGTCCAGGAACAGCAGAATGTGAGAGTGCAGTGTTCACAGGTAAGAGATCAAGGATGAAATTTTGATTAAAAAAAGCCCTTAGTTTTAAAAATGTAGCATAATGCAGGGAAAGGATTTTTTTTTTTTTTTTTGAAGTGCCTAAATGTTGATATATAAACCATGGGAGGAGTGGTGAGGGTGTGTGCTTGTTTTCCGTGCTACAGTTTCTTCTGGTCACTTCAAATTCTTGTCTCCAACTTATTTGCTGAATTTACAAAATAATTTAGTAAACAAACAAAAGGCTACACAAGAGAGAGCTGAAACATCCAGAAGAAACAAACTGATTCTGGAGATCTCTTGGCATGGACGCTACTCAGTAGAAACAACATGTCATTTTCTGACATTAAACCGTAAGAGGAAATCAAACCATTGTACAATTGAAGTGCTACAAAGGTACATGGCCCCAGCTGAAGCACAGAAGGCAGAAAGCTGAAAATCAGTCAAACTGTATAATTACTTAACCCCTTCATGCCCTTTTTTAAAAACTCTTTGTAAAACATGCTGCAGAAAACATGAGCCAAGATGAGGCTACAGTTGAACAGAAATGTTTTAAGACACACAAAAAGGATAAAGGGAGCAAATCCAGTCCCCTGTCCTAAGACAAACCTGTTGGCAGCAGCATCAGTAGGCAGGGTGATGAGCAGGCCAGCTGATCTGGGACTAGGAGAAGACGGGGAGTTGGGCTGGGACAGCCTTCATGGACCAGCTCCACAGCATAGGGGGAAGAGGAAAGAAAGGATTCTGTCCTCCTCCACATATGTCCTGTGCTGACCTGGGGATTTGTCCTTACATATATTCTAAACAGCTAGGGCAACCTGAGTTGCGGTTTTTCCATTTCCTGTCAGTTAAAGCCCAAAGACAGTGCCTGCAAGCACAGATCCTCTTTTGTAGGTATTAACGTCTCTCCTGTTACAGGAGAAACAGAGAGCTTAAGTCCCGGCAGGTGTCAGACCATTTTAATTTATTTAAAGAGAGTGTTGTCATTTTTATACTACAGATGCGTGTTAACTATTTAAAGTCTTAAACAGTTTATTGTTAAAAGCATTTCAATTCAGCTTCAGTCAGTCATATCACTCATGGGAGCATGGGACCTAGAAATGGGGCAGTTTCTATGAGAAAGCTCTGAACTCCAAACCTATCACGCTGCTGCTTCGCTTAACAATGTAACAACTGACACAAGAAGCTGACCGAAGGAGGCTGGTGGAGGGTAGCTTGTGACCATTTCTGTTTATGTTCTCTCGCTGACTTTGCTGAGCTCCAGTTTCTAGTTTTTTTACATTATCCAGACGTTCCAAATCTCATTTTCTCCTCAGTGGTTAAAAATATTGCTTGTAGCATATGTCAGTATAAATGCAAGTACTTCTGTTTACATCCAAACCAACCTGTTTATAATTTCACCCCACTTGCTCTCTTACTGCTAAGATACTCAAACCAGCAGTAGTATATGGATGTAGGTCACACGGAAGAAAGCGTATACTGCCTGTCACATGGCGCTTGTCTCCACTCTTTGGATTTGCAAACATGAGTCTGCATATCAGGAATTGGCTTTACACAACCAGTTCTCCCTCTAGTGGTTTAGGAAAAACTTGTGTGGATTTTCTAAATGCCCAGTTTAGAATTGCATCTCCAGTCATTAAATATTTACAGTGAAATGATCTTACCATGATAATGATTTTCTCATTCCTAAAAGGTAACAGTGTAGTGAACTGATAAACAAAAGGGTTTTTTTTACACATATGTGAGACAGGGAGTTATTTTAGGTTTCAGAGTAGCAGCCGTGTTAGTCTGTATCTGCAAAAAGAACAGGAGTACTTGTGGCACCTTAGAGACTAACAAATTTAGTAGAGCATAAACTTTTGTGGGCTACAGCAACATACATACATACAACATATGTTCCATTCTATGCTTCCAAAGAAGTGGGCTGTAGCCCACGAAAGCTTATGCTCTACTAAATTTGTTAGTCTCTAAGGTGCCACATGTACTCTTGTTCTTTTTGGAGTTATTTTAGAAATCTTTGGGGTAAAGGAGTTATTTTAGATAGCAGGTGATCTGCAGCTGGGGGATTTACTCAAGTATTATGGAGCAGCCATATCTGATCCAAATTAAAGGGAGAGGCAAGCTTCCCATTGTAAGTCCCCATGTCTGAGCAAAGCAGCATGGAAACTGAGCACCTTGCAGGAATATGCTGCTCACCAAAGAGTAAGTTAAGAGTTATTTATTTCTCACTCCTGGCTGAAGCAAGCTATCCTTTGCTTATTGTTTTTTGTTCACTTGTTTGTTTGACCCGGCTGAAGAAAGCCCCAGAACTAACTCTTTATGCATTAGGCCAAAGCACAACAATGCTCTGTGCTTCAAAAAGTGGCAGGATGCAATATTTCTCTTTAAACTTGTTCTCCCCTTTGCCTACACAGAGAACAATGTCTTAAATAATTGGTAAACTTTTCTAAATATAAACTAAGCTGCTACTGATTCCAGGCTGTGCTGCCCTAGCTGCTGACTCAAGCCTAGAGGTGTGTGTTGGGAGAGCATGGAGCCTGAAGTGGCAGAGCACTGCAGTAAGTGAGGAAGCATTAGACTGAGTGAGGAACTGTCTGGATTCCTTAACTCTTCGTTTCCAGACTATTTTTAAGTGCACAGCTTTTCAAAGGAAGCGGGTGAGGTCCTTTTTGGGGGGGGACTAAGTGTTTTGATGGTGGTCACTTTCAACTAGCTTTGTGTGGAATGAAGTTTTTGTTGTTCTAAATGTGTTATTTGAGAGACTGTGT
Organism: Trachemys scripta elegans; assembly: GCF_013100865.1. Classification (NCBI taxonomy): domain Eukaryota; kingdom Metazoa; phylum Chordata; order Testudines; family Emydidae; genus Trachemys; species Trachemys scripta. Next base: position 99,182,269 of record NC_048305.1, on the reverse strand, counting down.
AGTCTGGGGTCAGAAGCACTGGGGGGGCGGAGTCAGGATTTCCTACATTTTAATCCTGGCTCCGTATAACCTTGGCCAGGCTACTTCCCCACTCGTCCTCATCAGTAAAGTGGGATAACACCTACCTAACCACAAGAGTTATTACTTAGGAAATGTTTACACAGCATGGTCTATAGTGTACAATACTATTTTTTTCAGGAAGAAATTCTGGCCCAATATAAAGCTGAGAACGGTGCAGAGACAGAATGGTAAGTCTGTTATGAGGCAAGTACACTATCAAGCCAAGATGTTCTTGATAAATCTAATTGATAGAAAACTAGTAATGTTCAAAACAGTAGTATGGCAAAGTGAAACATTCCTGCTATTTTTCAGCTACACTTAAAGTAATGCAAATGAAGAAGCTAAATACAACCTGAAAATCATTTTTACTACATGCACTTCAATGAAGTAGAAGAAGTTTCAGAGTAACAGCCGTGTTAGTCTGTATCCGCAAAAAGAAGAACAGGAGTACTTGTGGCACCTTAGAGACTAACAAATTTATTAGAGCATAAGCTTTCGTGGACTACAGCCCACTTCTTCGGATGCATATAGAATGGAACATATAATGAGGAGATATATATACACACATACAGAGAGCATAAACAGGTGGGAGTTGTCTTACCAACTCTGAGAGGCCATTAAAGAAGAGAAAAAAAAAAACTTTAAACTTTTGAAGTGATAATCAAGCTAGCCGAGTACAGACAGTGTGATAAGAAGTGTGAGAGTACTTACAAGGGGAGATAGAGTCAACGTTTGTAATGGCTCAGCCATTCCCAGTCCTTATTCAAACCGGAGTTGATTGTGTCTAGTTTGCATATCAATTCTAGCTCTGCAGTCTCTCTTTGGAGTCTGTTTTTGAAGTTTTTCTGTTGTAATATAGCCACCCGCAGGTCTGTCACTGAATGACCAGACAGGTTAAAGTGTTCACCCACTGGTTTTTGAGTATTTTGATTCCTGATGTCAGACTCCAAAGAGAGACTGCAGAGCTAGAATTGATATGCAAACTAGACACAATCAACTCCGGTTTGAATAAGGACTGAGAATGGCTGAGCCATTACAAACGTTGACTCTATCTCCCCTTGTAAGTACTCTCACACTTCTTATCACACTGTCTGTACTCGGCTAGCTTGATTATCACTTCAAAAGTTTTTTTTCTCTTAATTAATTGGCCTCTCAGAGTTGGTAAGACAACTCCCACCTGTTTATGCTCTCTGTATGTGTGTATATATATCTCCTCATTATATGTTCCATTCTATATGCATCCGAAGAAGTGGGCTGTAGTCCACGAAAGCTTATGCTCTAATAAATTTGTTAGTCTCTAAGGTGCCACAAGTACTCCTGTTCTTCTTGAAGTAGAAGAAAAGATCATAGCTGGCTAGCAATTGCATTTCTGACATACCACAGATTCTTGACTTCACCAAATGTATCCTCCATGCAAAGCTAAATAGCCTGAAGAGGCAGTTACTTTGTTATTTAGGAGTGATTTCTAGTGGGAAATACTGATAGTCAAGGTAAAAAGCTTTAAACTGATTTTATTCAATACTTAAAGCAGGAGTTTTCCTGTAAGTAAAATATGTTTGGTGCATTAAGGAGCAGTATGGCCCAGCAAATAATACATTGGATTGGGATTTCAGACATCAGGGTTCTATTCCCAGCTCTGTCACCAACCTGCTGTGTGACCTTTGGGAAGTGACTTCACCTTTCTGTGCCTCAATTCCCCCCTCCCAGCCTTTGTTTAAACTGCAAGATCTTTCAGATGGGATGTCTCTTACTGCGTGTTTGGATAGCGCCTACCACAATGGGGGCCCTGGTCGTGGTTGGTACTACCATAATACTAACAATAAAAAAAGTATCCTCTATATTAGTCAATGATCTCTGCCTTGCCCCCTACCTTTCAGTACAATGCCTTAATCAAATTGACTAGATAGAGGCCTGAGCAGGCAATTGATAGTCTTACTTTGCTCTTTCCAGTAACTTTACTCCTTCTTCTTTTCTACCATGGTCCATGTATAGTACACCAAGTTCAAGCAGAGCATTTGGAATTAAATAATGGTCATACTTTATCTTCCTCTCACTGCAAGAGAAGGAGAAACATAGTTACAAGGTTTTCATGCTGCAATTTCCTCTCATTCTAGCTACAAACAAATAGGAGCTCAGTTGGGGTTAGGAGGGACTAGTCAATCTCTTCAATAATGCTTACTCTTCAGGTACTCTAACCTAGACTATCTCTAGGTTATTCAGTAAGTGCTCTATACATTTGCATGGCAATACATGACCATCTTTTGCAGCATGTTATTTACAAGTTTCTTAGTGGAGGGGAGGGAAATAACAAAAGGTAGCAGTGCTTCATGCACCACCCACTTGCATTGCCAAAATGAGATGCCATTCACTGTATATTGTGCAGTTATTTCAAATAGGATAGTTCTGCCAACTGATTCTTTGAGCTTGGCTCCCACTTGGTTGGGCTTCAGTATACACACAGGCTCGGATAGGTTCCTGGGGTGTGGCTTCTTTATGAGTGGGTGGGGGGGAAAATAAGTGATACTAGCTCCTAAATGTCACCCACTTATGGCACCAAAGTGAGAAGTTAGCCTTACTCTGAGTATGTCTACACTAGCACTTTTGATAGTATAACTTGTGTCGCTCAGGAGTGTGAAAAACACCCCCCATAGCACATAAGTGACACCAACAGAAGGGCTGGTGTGGACAGCGCTACGTTGGCAGGAGACGCTCTCCCACCGACGTAGCTAATGCCGCTTGTTGGAGGTGGTTTAATTATGTCAATGGAAGAGCTCTCTCCCACCGGGATACAGCGGCTACAGGAGTGATCTTACAGCGGCAGAGCTGCATTAGTACAGCTGTGCTGCTGTAAGCTCGCTAGTGTAGACATGGCCTAAATTGTCAGTCTGTGACTCTCCCTCCCTCTTACATGAGGAATTAAATAGTTAACAATGTTGGTATTTAAAATCATCATCACTGGGCACCTGAGTTAATAAAATGAATGGAGCAGTTCACACCGCTCCAGGCTCTCTGCTGACTCCCTTTAGATTTCTGTTCACTGAGAAGAAAACAGCTGCATTCTTAACTCAAGTTAACTAACGCAAGGTAAAATCCTAGTGAAGACAAGGCAGTTTGTAGTTTTCACATGTTAGCAGGTTGAGTTAAAGGTTAGGCTCCCTGATAGGGTTTAATACAACCTGTTAACTCCATGTGAAAAAACTTACAAACTGCCTTGTCTTCGCTAGGATTTTCTCACGTGTTAACTATGACACAGTACAACACACTTCACCTGGGGGATGGGGGAGAGGTGAGGTGAAGTGAAGACTAAGCTTTAAGTGCCATTAAACTTGCGTTTAGAATTTAACTATTTTTGTAAGGGCAAAGGGCATGGATTTGTTTTGTTCAGAAGGTACACAATGGGTCAGTGCCCTATGAAAACAAAAACAAAACTCACTTCCACTGCATATGTAAAGCCAAATTCTTAGGTCCTGTCTATGTTAAGAAAATGTGCACCGTTCTAATTATGTCAACATAGCCACTTCGGTATGTCACCAGGTTAAGCTGTGCCAGTGCAGCATGTTTATGTTAAGCATCTATACCAATATAACTAAATTAATATAGTTACATCAGTGCTAATGTCCTTAATGTAAATGGGGCCTTAGAGAACAGAAGAGCAATTTGAGGGGGTAATTTAATTACCAGGGAAAGCTTCACTTAGTACTATATCTAATTCATAATGAGGTTTTTCTACCCAATTTTACAGTGACTTGACTGAGGAATATTGAGATTCAGATCCCAATCACGCAACTTTTTCCATGGATGCAGCTGTCTCCAGCTACACAGAGCTTCCATAGGGTGTGGGAATCTGCACACAGAACAAATTCTGGGGAGCAACAGCCAGCCTAGGAATCATTTTGGTTCTAAAGTTACATACACCCAAAATTAAAGGTTTCTAATAGAAGAGATAAGAGAATCTTAACTATACCATCACAAATACTTTAGAAAGGTACAATTAAGGCTTGTCCTCCTCAACTGCTCTTTTAAAATTCCTCTCACAGAAACCCCCAACCAGTCCTAGGTCTTACTCAGCTGAATTAAAATATGGTTCTCCTCTGACAAATGAATAAAAATGGGACTGTGTGTGCGGGGGGGGGGGGGGGGGAGAGCACATTTACTGCATTTCAATGGTTCTATATCAAACATGCTCAATTACATGTAAGTTTTTTCTAACTTCCAGCCTTGCAAACTCAACCTGTGCTCTTCAAGTCAAGCTGGGCTCTTAGAATCATAGAATATCAGGGTTGGAAGGGACCTCAGGAGGTATCTAGTCCAACCCCCTGCTCAAAGCAGGACCAATCCCCAACTAAATCATCCCAGCCAGGGCTTTGTCAAGCCTGACCTTAAAAACCTCTAAGGAAGGAGATTCCACCACCTCCCTAGGTAACCCATTACAGTGCTTCACCACCCTCCTAGTAAAATTTTTTCCCCTAATATCCAACCTAAACCTCCCCCACTGCTACTTGAGACCATTACTCCTTGTTCTGTCATCTGCTACCACTGAGAACAGTCTAGATCCATCCTCTTTGGAACCCCCTTTCAGGTAGTTGAAAGCAGCTATCAAATCCCCCTTCATTCTTCTCTTCTGCAGACTAAACAATCCCAGTTCCCTCAGCCTCTCCTCATAAGTCATGTGCTCCAGCCCCTAAACATTTTTGTTGCCCTCTGCTGGACTCTTTCCAATTTTTCCACATCTTTCTTGTAGTGTGGGGCCCAAAACTGGACACAGTACTCCAGATGAGGCCTCACCAGTGCCGAATAGAGGGGAATGATCATGTCCCTCGATCTGCTGGCAATGCCCCTACTTATAAAGCCCAAAATGCCGTTAGCCTTCTTGGCAACAAGGGCACATTGTTGACTCATATCCAGCTTCTCATCCACTGTAACCCCTAGGTCCTTTTCTGCAAAACTGCTGCCTAGCCATTCAGTCCCTAGTCGGTAGCAGTGCATCCATCTTTTCATACATCATCCACAAAGGCTGTGCAGACCAAAAAGTATGCCCTGTGCAACACCTCTGCATCCTCATCACCTTCAATAGGTTTCTTAGGTGAATTCAGTGAACAATTCTGTTGATGGTGCACAAGAAATAACAGAATTCAGCTCACACTCTGTTAGTTGTGTTGACTCTGTAGGGCTAGCAGAAGTAGAAAAGCACTTTAGTCCCTAAAGTCAGCAGATATCTCTGTATACACATGGATTGTAGATTTGCTGAGCAAAATGTACCACTGATACACAGGTTTCAGAGTAGCAGCCGTGTTAGTCTGTATCCGCAAAAAGAACAGGAGTACTTGTGGCACCTTAGAGACTAACAAATTTATTAGAGCATAAGCTTTCGTGGACTACAGCCCACTTCTTCGGATGCATATAGAATGGAACATATATTGAGGAGATATATACACACAGCTATTTTAGAGAGGCTTGGACTTGACTTAAAGGACTTGACTGCTTGACAGTGCTACTTACACTCAGCATTTCTTGAGTTCTGCTGTGTGTTAAATATGGAAAAAAAAACTTACTTTAAATGGATGTAAATGAAATGATCTTCTGCCTCAGAAATCTTGCCCAAGTGCTTCAGACATAAACCCTTTAACAGCTTTATCAAACATTGGTCATCTGCTAGTAATTCTGTAGCTGCAAGATAAAGTAACCGTTTTATCAGTTTTGCATTTTGAAATAACTTGGTGCCTTAAAAGAAAATTAAACATTGCTGTTCCAAAAATACTTAGCAGGCACATTTTCAAAACCTCTTTGCAACAGTTGAGATTTTCAGAGCATTTTTTTTTTATTATTTGTATGGCACTAGTGCCCCATTCAGACTGGCTGGATTCTCTACACTTCCTGTGAGATATATGCTGCCCTTTGGAGTTTATGGTCTAAGGCCCTGATCTGCAATCAGAGATGCACTAGAATCTTTGCATCCTCACGGACATTCGTGGCGTGTACACGATCTGTTATTTCAGTGCAGGCACTAGGGTCTGCATACATGACCTGATAGGGACTCCACTTAAGAGAAGATGCACAAGTAGCTGTTTAAAAAGCAAAGTTGCTTCCCATGGGGAAAGGAAGAGAAGATAAAAGTGATGGGATCACATTGTTCCAGACTAGCCATGTGCACAGTTAAGTGGGTTAGAGCCTGCAAGGTTTTTTTTTCTTCCAGTAAGATAAGTCAAATGTATATCAGCAATCCCCACTGGCCATCTATTCTGTGAACACATTTATATGTATGCACTTTTTAAAACGTATAATGTATCCTGCCACGGATATGCACGTTGTATAAACTAGTCATTGAGGGCCCAATCCTGAAAATACTTATGCACGTGAGAATTTTATTCCCATGAACACTTCCATTAACTTCAACGGACTTCTTACAGCATATACCATCAGTCACATACATGTTTGCTGGATTAGGTCTTTATAGTGTTAGATCCGTGCCCCAAGGATTTCAGTCTAACTTGGTCTCCTTCTGTATATTGCTATTTAAATGGACATTGTCAACTTGAAAAAAAATCACACTTTTGTAAAACATATTACGGCTAATTGTAACACCTAAAGGCATGAGAGAAAAAAAACTGCTTTTAGTATATACTTCTCATTTAAAATATACAGCACTTTTCAGACCGTATCCTCAAGGCACTTTACAGTCATCAATGAGCCTCAACAAACTCTGCAAGGAAGTTTGCATGGTTTGCAAACTGGCACATGCTGACCCATGACACAGTAGCAGAATGGGTGACTGAGGCAGCAAAAGTCCCTCTTCTGACCATTACACCAAACTCCCTTCCCTTCAGCTAAAAGGTTCCCCCACCACCACCTTTTTCAGAGTTAAAAAGGGGACAAACTTGCCTGATACTTCAAGCAACTCATATGCCTCAGACTGACTTAAAAGTTCAGTTTTCAATGTTTCAAGCTGAATTACTAGTTTTTCTAGATGTTCACTAAAGGACACAAGCCACCAGCTGATGACAATGTCATTCTCTGACCAAATGGGCTAGGAAGATGCCTCTCAGGTCTCTGGGCCTAGGGAGATACTAATGATGAGTATTACTAAGTAGCTGAATGACACCTGCTGGACAAGCAAGAACAACATTAACAGCGTTCTTCAGAGAATTTAACTTGTCTGCTGGCTGGAGAATAGTTGTGGTAATGTGCAGTGTATATGCAGGGAAGACACAGGTTCTAGAAAGGATTTCAGGGTGTTGATTTGACCCAGACTCCACTGTCATGGTAAGGTCTGAACCTTTCACAGAAAGGTGGCGAGTATAGATGAGAATGAAAGGTTTGTAGTATAGGGGGAATTGCAGAAGGGCAGCTGTGCTGGCTGGGGAACCCCTGCTGGACTGGGGAGACCAAAAATAAAAGATGGAGAGAAAAAACAACAATTCTACTCTGCCAGGCCTGTCTAGTTAACACACTGAAACCAGGCATAGTATAAGAGTCTGACCTAATTTTGGACCATTCCCTTCTTATGCTCCGGTTTTTTTGCCCAGTCCATTTAAGTGCAAGTGTTTTACAGCAAATAGTTAACTCACAGATATCCGTCAACCCTCCAGGTTGTTGGTTAGTACGTGATGGTGCTTTCTATAAATCAGCTTGATGCTTGTCTCCTCCACTGTGTTCTTTAGAACTGAAATAATACACCACCTGCATATAGCGAAGCATGTGCAGTTTGTGGCCTGTCACCCATAGTGTAATTGAAGTCAATGCAAATGATAAATTTGACCCTTAGATTTAAATATGTATTTTGTAAAAGAAATGGTCTTTCAATACTGGACGGTTCCTAAGATGCATCCTGTAAGCGACAAGTCTCTTATGCCATATTACATGTTAAAGCATTAATAGAGGAATGTTATTCCTATCTGTATTAACAACACATGGTGACATAATCCAGCTCACTCTTGTGACTGTATTAACTTGTTTTACTAGCTGGAAAACTTTTATTCACAGACAACCAGAATATCTTCAAGTATATATACTACTGTAAAGCACCTGCTTAAATCAGATCAGTGCTTACCTGGGCTTCTTTCCAGAGCTGCTTCTGCCTCAGTTAATGTCTGCAACATGCCTTCTGTTAAATCAGGACATTTTCCAATCACAGCATAGCCATTCCAGATATACATCATTTCCTAGGGGTGGACAAAGAACACATTTCATTAATGTGGCAATGGAGAGATGTAGGTAGCTAATTATTTAGATTATTTCAGCAAAGGGCAGAAGTTACGAATTCCTTCCTAGGTGCGGATACTGCTGATATGGCCTCACTGTAACTTATTGCTAAAAGCAAATAGTGCTGGAAGTCTAAGTCTTATTAGCAAAACCAACGAGGAGTCCTCATTGTTTTTGTTGATACAAACTGACACGGCTACTACTCTGAAGTCCTATTAAGTCATCTAGTCCACCCCTTCCCTTTGCCAATACAGATCACTTGAGTAGAACACCAACCCTATCTCTGTAATATAGGGGGCAGCTCTGAAGCTGAGACACAGATTGGAGGACTGGATGGCTCAGTATATCAATGGGCTTAAACTGCAGCAAGGGAGGTCTAGGTTGGACATTAGAAAAAAGTTCCTAACTGTCAGGGTGGTTAAACACTGGAATAAATTGCCTAGGGAGGTTGTGGAATCTCCATCTCTGGAGATATTTAAGAGTAGGTTAGATAAATGTCTATCAGGAATGGTCTAGACAGTATTTGGTCCTGCCATGAAGGCAGGGGACTGGACTCGATGACCTCTCGAGGTCCCTTCCAGTCCTAGAATCTATGAATTGTCAACTAAACGATATAAGGTTTCTGGAATAAATTCTATATAGAGCCAGTCCTATTGATTTCATCCCTATTCATTCTGTATGGCTTTTCCATTGGGGCAGTTCACTGGCCTACAGGACATGAGCCTAAGCTCTATTCTAAATGCTAATAAGACGTGCCTATCACTACAATCACCATCACATCTGGGACTTTTAGAAGAAGAGTTAACGACAGAATTATTATGGAGACCTATTAGAACCTTACTTTACCTGTTTCTAAAAGGGCTATTTTGTAACTTAAATGTTTCTTATTTCTAAATTCCTGCACACGTTAATTTTATTCTAGGGCTGATAAGCAAAGGCATTTGCAATAGCTGAGCTATTTTTAACGGTTGAGGAGACAGTGCTGTGCTTATTTGTCTCTACTGAAGATTCAGTTGCGTGGGTGGTTATAAAAGTACCCCAAACTGCATTTTTCCATAGTTTAAATAAAAACTTTCTGGGATAAATCTGTGAGTTAGGACCTGATTCCAATGAGCAAGTTCCTTCCCACCCAAATGAAAAGTCCTAGAAAGTATAGCAGTTCAGTTAAAATTCTGTTATAAATTGCTTGTTACCTGAACCCCAACTCTATCCATTCCCTAGTCTTTAACTATTAGAGAGTGACACCTGGTGCCTTGAAAGTGCAATTGCAGCAAATGGAAACCGGATACTTAGCAAGAAGACTTGCTAGAGAAACCTGTTGCACCATCACATAAGACCAGCCCCAGCAAAACTCAAGTATGACTGTTTCTGGCTTCCAATGGCGTATGGAAACCTATTGGGTGTGGATGCAAAGTCATTTTCACTAGAAGTGACCCCATTATTGGCCTCCACCTAAATCCTTGGATCTTGTTGAAACTGGTCCTTAAGGGATTATGCATGCTGAGTTGACGTGCAGTTGCAACAGAGACTGAATTTAGAAACAAACCATGGCATCAAATTTTACTGCCAGTGGTCTAGAGAAGAGTACTAGCTATGAATGTACACTCTCTCAGGTCAGGCACTCATGAGTGAAACTATAAGAGGAGATGTAGTGACCCCCCCAAAAAAGAGCAAAATGATTCTTTGAGTTGGCTTTAAGATACATACCAACCAAGACTTTTAAAGGAAATGCCTGACCTGAGAGACAGCATACAACTAGACAAAACAGCTGAATTGGTTAGAAAATTTACCAGTTGTTGTGAACATTGGTGGCATGCTCAAAAGTGATGATCCCAGAGTTCAGGCTCTGATGTGAACCACACTTAGCAAACCTACAGAACCCAGATCCCCTGCTATTCTCTCACCATTCTCCAGAGATTGGCTTTCACATGAGAGCAGAGGTGGTCCTCTCCTAATGCTCCACCAATGAGACTTCAGAGCAGTTATTCTTATTTGGCCCGGGGGGGGGAGGGGGGAAGAAAATCAGCCAGGGATGGATGTCCAGCACACACAGCAGTGTTCTAGTCTGGCTGCAAAGAAGTGGCTGAATTTTGTCCTCCTAGCCATTACGTACCCTAGAGCATAGCTGCTAATCTTTCAAACTGAGCTTCCAACATTCACGTTCAGGTTGGCTAGACTCAGAAGTATCTAGTTTCACCAGTTTTTGCCTGTTTCCTGCCTAATGTTCTCCCCAGCTGTACCTGGAATGCTGGCCCAGTGGATGAGACTTTGAAACATGGGCACCAAAAGTAAAGTCTACCAGAGCACGAACGGTGAAAAGCTGTGAAGTGTGTTGTAGTCTAAAGAGTGAAATAGTGAGTTGCACATGCAGCATATTCAGGTGTGACACAACTGGCTTCATTTCCCAGAGTGCAGCACATGCCCCAGTTTTACATTCTTTGCATTTGCGAGATTAGGTCCTGGGAACATTTCAGGCTCTTGGAGGGGGGTTCGACATATACCATTCTAAGTATCTAATTTTTGTCTCCATATTGTGAATTACTGAAAAATATAGGGGGAATAAGACATCTTTCCAGCCTACCAACGCAGGCACAGGCAAAGGAACCGGGTTTGAGGGAAGGTATCTCCGAGATTTCCGAATGGCAAACTTCTCTGTAGGCAGTGACTTCCCTGCAATTTTCAGTTTCAAACTAGGCACAGTCCTGGAAGATTAAAAGCAGCTCAAGTCATTTTTGCCCCTCTGAATATCTGGAAAAACCACTCAAACCAAAACAAAAAAAATTAAAAAGACCGATTCATTGAGAGGTGTTGACATGTAAAGACCAAACAAAGCCATCTCCTGAGGAATACCACATCCCGTGAAATCTTCCTTGTAATGAACTCTGAGAAAATACGGATGCCCTGAGTAGTTTCAATGTACAAACTGCAATCTGGGTAAGAGGAAATCTGCAGTAACTAATTTATGTTTTTATGGACCTGTGAGGGGGTGTCCATCCGACACAAGGCCTGAAGGGGTTACGGTGGCTAAGTGGGCTAATTCTGTTGCACCTGGAGGACCACCCGGGGGTGGGGATTCATTAGATGACAATCAGCTGGAGGGGAACAGGAGTGGCCTGTATAAAGGCCAGGAGCTGAGAGTAGAAAGCAGCTGCAGGGAAGTAGTCCTCAGTCACCCCTTGGTGAAGGGACGTGTGTTTGGGACTATGGAGTGTAGCCTACAGCTATTCCCTGGGAGGAGGGACTTTAGGCTGGCAAACCTGAGGCAGTGGGGACAGGGAGAGACAGAAAGATAGGAAAAGCTCAAGGGAAAAGCAGCAAGGTATCGGATAGTGCAGACTTTGTCTGCAGATCAGAGGGTCCCTGAGCTGGAACCCAGAATAGAATGTAAGCCTGGGTTCCCCTACCAGCCAATGGGGAAGTTTCACAAACCAGAAGAAAACGGACTTCCTGGGAATGTTTGCCCCAAAACACTTCAGTGCCCGGGAAGGGGAGGACCGTAGCGAGCTGGCTGGAGGGCCAAGTCACAAAGAGGAAGCTGGAGCAATAGGGGTCTCAGTGAGAGCGGCCAACAAAGGAGGTTGTTGCACCTGGAAGGAGCTAATCCCCAGAGCAGCCAGGAGGCGGCGCCCCTAGCAGTGAGTGGATCCATGACGACTACATAAAGCTTTTTATACAGTAAGTGGTACGGATCATCTCTTAGAATAAAGCTATTTTAAAAATAAAACTACATTTTATAAGAGGATTTTACTGTAACTAGTTGACTAAACTGAAGCAGCAGTCAGGCATTTTTTGAGCATAAACATCAGAACCAGATTCAAGTTACAGTTCCAATAATGTGCATGCACACCCCCTGGCTCGCCCTCCTGAGCCTTGCAGAGTGCTGCCAGATGCCAAGCCCCAGGCTCACAGTTGTATTGAGGCTGCCTCCAACAGCCTTTTATCAGGACACACATCTTGTAGTGAAATCTGTACAAGGCTTTCAGAAAACTCATGCCAACTTTAACTACCGGGAACAATAGAAAAAAAAAAAAAACATGGAAAATGTTGCATGCAATAGCAGCAACCACTTGTAGCAATGATAAAATAGAAAGTGATATAATTCAAAGCATTTCTGGGCCAATGGGAAGTTGAAATATACTCAAGGGCAGCTGAAAACTTTCCAAAAATGTTAGTATAGTTAATGGGGAATTATTTTGAGCATCTGACACTGTATTTTATTTTCTCTCTCACACACACACATACACACACTTATTTGTGTGGGCCCTGCAGCCAGATAGCAGTCTGAAACGCCTAAGCAAATTCGGATGATATATTCACACAAATCTGCATCTTATTAACCCTACAGAATCAGTAACTTTTCCTCTCTACTCCCAACACCTGATTTATATTCATTGTTGCAAGTCATTTGAAAAGGTAAGGAATGGAATAGTGTCCTAGTTGGGACTTGCTAAATCTTACCTAAACAGTTCCACTTCATTATCCCCAAAGGGTTCGTGATCATCTGGTCCAAACATACTGAGATAGGCAGCTTTCATGTAAATATAGGTAACCTACAGTGAAGAGCAAATGCTGTCAACATTATGAATTGTATTCACAGCAGCAGCAGCATTGATTTCAAAGCCAACATGATGGTACTGTTAAGGAGGGAAACCTCTGTTGCTTTTCCTTGTAAACTCAAGTAATATTACAAAACACTTAAGAGGAGAGTCAGTTTTCCAACTGAGATATGTGCATAAGACCCAGTACTTTCAAAAGAGAGTACAGAAGAGCTCATATTATGGTATCTTTTATTGTTTTTAGTTTGCCCTATTTGTACCAGTTTTTATTTCCATTCTATGAATACTTGTGTGTGTGCAACAAAAAAGAAGCTTCCCTATTAAAGAGAACTAATTAGTGATTAATCACAAGAATTCCTGAGTAATACACGGTCAAAAGTGCAGGGTGCTGGAAGATGTTATAGTGAATGCCAAGGGAAGGTAGAGTATAATAATTCGTTACTTCTTGAGTGTTGCTGTAGTGGCCATCACAGCAGGGGACAGCAATTACCATAGGACATGGAATTTATGCTTGAATGGAGTTTTCAACAATCATGCATATGCAAAGACTGGTTCTGTGATTGGCTGTTGCCCTCAGAACGCATGCGGCCACATGCCCACAAAAATGCCCCTCAATTTCTCATTTCATCCTGTTTATAATTTAATTCACATTTTCAACAAATGTTCAGTATGCAAACCCTGGTTCTGTGATTGGCTGCTGCCCACAGAACTCACGTGAAGGTGTTTCTCATGAGCTCTACAATCTCTTATAGACACCATCAGAGTTTACTGCAGCCCCCAGGATATGGGTCTGATTTCCCTGTTCTGCATAGTGACCTCCAGGAAGGGGTCAAAAGAACAGACACTTTGGCAAGGTTCAGCTTGCAGTGCTCCCGGACATTATTGCCTCTGGTGGGAGAAGTTTGGTGGCTGCCGAATAGGCAGCAGCAAGGCCTCTCAACCCCAGAGATCCATGGCAAAGGCAAGCCTGACATTGGTTTAGACAGAAGCGATCATACATGGATGGCTGCCCCTCCGTGCAGTTGTGCTGCCCCCCACTCTACCTCCTGGCCACTTGACTTCAGCAGGAGCTGTGACAGGGCCAATGCCCTGGTTCCATCCGCTGCTGAACAAAGAACCCAACTGAGGTGCTGCTGTCATGGGGCTCGGATAAATGAGGAGGAGGGAGATAGTCAGTGTCAGAGAGACAACACCCCCTTCCATTTCCAATGTGTTGTGCCAGATCTGCTCACGAGGGGGGCTATGTAGTCCCTTAAACCAAGGAATTTGCCCTGGTTACAGTTATTACCTAGTAGGTACCATCATGTTTAACTCTCATTACAAAACACTACCTTCCACATGGTCACCAAAACAGCTCATGTTCATTAATGTAACTGCAATAAAAGAAATAACGACTTACAGCTAATTGCACAGGATGGCCAATTAGTACATGACAAAGCCCCTTGCCAGTTGACTTGCATTTAGTTAAAAATCAGCTCTGAAATCTAGGTGTATTCCCTGACGAAGTGGGTATTCACCCATGAAAGCTAATGCTCCAATACATGTTGTTAGTCTATAAGGTGCCACAGGACTTTTGTTGCTTATGATAAGTTTAGAATGTCTGCACTGCTCCCCCTCTATACATCGTCTGCATGAGCTAGAACAAGCCAGATTTTGTTTTACTGCCCTCCCCTACCATAGATGTGGCCCAACCCAATTAAAATGTAACACCGAAGCTTTGGTCTCTCTTTCATTAACTATTGGTTTTCTTTTCACTTTAGCTTACCTTTGACCAATTGTTTTCTTTGCTTAGCAGATCCGCATAGAAATAGGCCATCTTCCACTGGCGCTTGTAGGTGAAGCACCACATTAGTTCCCAGTAACACATGTGATGAAACTGCTTCCAGTGCTGTTGGGCCTCACAGCATTCCTCAAACCTACTAACTGCCTGAACCAAGGAAAGTCCAAACATAACCATAATCACCGTGAGAAAAAAACAGGTTTCATAGAATAGAAACGTCAAATGCGTCCATTCGGTAAACAGCACTGGGACGCAATGCTGCTCCTAGGTGGGGAGTGCCCTCAATTCTAACTCTAAGTGGGGGGAGTTGAGAGTGCTCAGCATTTCCTAGGATCAGGCCGACTGACTTCAAGGCAGCAGGATCAGACCCTTGACTTCACAGTCTCACCCTCTATTATCATGTTTACCCCTACAGTCCTCCTTATACCTTAATTTTATTACCGGATGCCGAGTGTAGTTGAATAGTAGAGCAGCAAGAGGAGTGTTTGTTGCGAGGGAAGATTAGGAAATTAAAGTCAGAGGGGCAGTTCCTCAGCTGGTGTATATATCAAAGCTCCACTAACATCAGTGGAGAATGACAATATATACCAGCTGAGGATCTGCCCCAGAGTATTTGGGACATGTAAAAAACAGCAAGAGAAGAGAAGAGTACAAGTCAGTTTGGAGGGAGAGAAGTCCAAGAGCAGGCAAAGGAAAATAACTGCAGAGCGTTAAAGGCACAGCGGGTTTCAAGATGGGTTAGACAAACAGCATTAATTTTGGAGAACTGTTATACTATCATCACACTGGAGTAAGAGCAGCACAAGACAGTATACCACATTCATCACTCTCACACACATACTTGCTTAATTGTCCAGTCTTTCAAAGCCACTGCCTTAAAGCCACATAGTTTGATACCAGCTCTGCAACTAGGGGCCTGGCTACACTTGCAGATGTAGAGCACAGAGTTAAACCAGCCTTCGTAGAGCGCAGTAGGGAAAGTGCTGCAATCTGTCCACACTGAAGCTGCAAGCGCACTGGCGTGGCCACATTAGCAGCTCTTGCAACGGCCACAGAGCAGTGCATTGTGGTAGATATCCCAGCATGCAAGTGGCTGCAACGTGCTTTTCAGATGAGGGGGGGTGGGGTGGAGTGTGACAGGGAGTGTGTATGTGGGGGGAGGTTTTCGGGGGGCTGAGAGCATGTCAGCATGCTATCTTGTAAGTTCAGACAGCAACAGATCCCCCTTATCCCTCCCTGCCCCTCTCTCTCTCACACAGCATTCCACACTAATGGTTGCTTTGTCTCAGAGCAGATAAGCATGCCGGCTGTCAGAAACAGAGCTTTCAAAGGGCATATTGGCATGCCTACAGCTATTACAAAACAATGGCAAGAGTGGCCACTTGACTTAAGGGGATTATGGGATGTTTCCAGAGGCTGATCAGAGCGCAGTAATGCAACACCTCATTCACACTGGCGTTTCAGCCAATACGCACCAAGTGTTAATCTCCTCACCAAGGTGGAGTACCAGGAGCGCTCTAGCCCTGGAGTCAGAGCGCTCTACGTGCCTTGCCGGTGTGGACGGGTAGTGAGCTACGGCGCCTGGGGCTGCTTTAATGCACTCTAACTCGCAAGTGTAGCCAAGCCCTAGCACTCAGCTGTAGCAGGTGGAATTTCTGCCGAGTTTAATTGAATCAGGAATTGCATTGCTCAGGATACATATAATCAGCTACTGTTTGACTGGAGTACAACACTTCTGGCGACCTTTTCAGGACAGCAATCATGGCGGTTCTTGATTGCACATCGGCATGGAGGCCCAGCAACACTTTAAAGGACTGTTGCAAAAACATTATTTCAAAGGGGTTTTGCTTGAAGTTGGGCATTTTCAGGGTAGAACTTTCAAACCCAAATGATTAAACCCTGATCCAATCAAGTCATTAAAACAAATCACAGATGGTTATTTTATGTTGTTCAATTCAATTAACTGAAAGCAGTGGGTCAAGCCATTCAAAGCAATCATCAGAATAAAATTCCTGTTTTGTATTTATGCACTACAAATTTACAGATGGATCCCAGCCAAAAAGTTCAGCATTGGAGGTGGACTTGCCCAAAATTTAGGATAATTGGCTTTGGGGTGTCTAAATATGATTAGAAGCCCAACCTACACTCCTATTTTTTAAAATCTTCGCCAGGCTTTATGACTAATAGGGCAACGTTGTTCTTGGAGGTTCTTTTCCAAGGAGAAAAGGATTACTTACTGTATCAATATTGCCTTTTATTGTTTCTATCCTGCCCGCGAAAAACAGGAATATGGCTCCCTGTAATAAACAAAAGCAACCGTGAACAATTCTCATGCAGCTTATACAGTCTAGCTACAAAAACACTAAACTAAATTAGGATTCATCTTACTTTTGGATAACGAGCCAAGTAAGGCTTGAGTAGCCTTTCTGCCTCTTCAACGTTTCCTTTCCCTGTCCCTAGATTAGTTGAGTAAAACAATGCAAATTATTAAAAGGAATTGGAGACAATAGCCTTGAGTAATCATCATCTGGACAATAAATAAATTCTCCCATACAGTAGCATTTAGGTCCAAACATAGGCCCTCATCCTGCACCACTTCAGACAGATCAGAAGAGGGCACCAAGAAGTTGTGCTTACATAGAGGCACCATAAAGGCAAACTGGTTCTGTGCTGGCAGAAATCTCCATACGACATTGCTCCCTCCCTCCCCACCTCCTGGGATCCTCAATTCTGTGCAAGACAGAAAAAGAGAAAGAAAGTGAAAGTGGGCCGGATCAGATCCTGACTGTCCATTGCTTGGCTTCTGAATGGCCACGGGGGCACCCCCCATTTCCTAACACCATGGCAACTTTTTAAAGCATAGACCCATAGAGACTGGCATTGGAATAGGCCAGGTTTTTAACTGGTCCACACTGCATGGCTTTTGCAGTTGCAAGGGGCTATGAGACCAGAGTTGAGGTATCCAATGACACATTTTTTCAGGTACATTTAGCAATTATTCTAAAAGCTGGTAGTATATTTGCCTAGGCCTAGCCCAATGGGACTTTATCAAAGAGTGCTTTAGGGGTAGGCCATGAGTGAATGCATCATTTTAATGGGAAATAAGTCACCCCAAGAAGACGGGGTGACAAATTAACATGAAAACAGGATTTAGCAAATCTTTTTACAAGGACTTAAAAAAAAACAAAAACAAAAACAACCAACCACACACACACACACACACACAAAACACAACTCACTTGACCTCAGGAAGTATAACTTGTTCTTGTGACCTCTTCTTATGGCAACACCCCAGCTATCCCCTCAAGTCCCCCTCCCAAATGTCCTACACAAGCCTCCATCTTCAAGGACAAAGCCCTTTCCGCAGTGATGACAGTTATTGCAAAAATCAACCACCACAAATTATCCAACTCCGTCCAGTCCAGGTTTGAATGAACAATTCACCAACAGGTTTGCAAGTTAACCACTTCTTCCCCTGGTTTCCCAGCAATAACTGATCACATGGAAGGACTATTACAGGGTTACTGTGAATAATCCTACCTAACACAAAGGTCATGAAGGTATGATAGCACAGCAGCAGCATGGTACACAGCACCGACCTAAAGCTGTACATCAAGGCTCCCTCTTGAAGCTGCAACAGACCATACTCCTGTGCAAAAATTAGAGAAGGAAGACGAAGTCTTGTAAAGCAATTACAATGCTATTTTGTTTTTAACATCTGTAGTATCATTTGTAGCTATACTGGTAGCTTAAACACACGGACTGCACTGCATATCTACAGAGGTGATCTACATTGTTTATGTAGTTATTCTAGGAGAACGCACGGTAATAGTTTCCAATGGAGTTATCACTTGACTTTTGCAAAATATCATGTGGCAGAGCAGAGATTCAGATAATTGTGCAGCTGAGAGTGCAATAGTGCTTACGAGTTACCAGTATCGTCCAATAGAGCTAACATCATTTCTGAAAAATAAAATACACAGAATTTTGTAGTACCTATGCAACTGACACATGTTACCACTATGCAGTGTATCTAGGCACATATCACAGTGGTGAAATGAATAGTTACTGTCAATGTAATATATATGATTTAGCCAAACAAGTTATTGGACTCAATATAGATGAATG
This sequence comes from Trachemys scripta elegans, assembly GCF_013100865.1. NCBI lineage: Eukaryota > Metazoa > Chordata > Testudines > Emydidae > Trachemys > Trachemys scripta. The sequence goes on along the minus strand of NC_048305.1, from coordinate 99,163,546 downwards.
GGGTGAAATTTTATGACCTATGATATGCAGGAGGTCAGACTAGATGATCTAATAGTCCCTTCGGGCCTTAAACTCTATGAGTCTATTAACACAGCATAATATATGTTAACGCTTTAAAATGGAGGACAGGAACACTGGCATACTGGAGACTAAGTCCTCACAGTGACTTGTTACTTGACCTTCATTTAGCCTCTCCGTGCCTCAGCTTCGTTCATCTGTACTACGTGTATAACACTGTTCTGTTCTATTCAGGTTTGTATACAATGCCCATTGTCACTGTGGTATTTGAGCACTGTAATACTTCTATATCTCAGAGACATTGAGGGACATACTTAATGATAATAAAGTATGTGAGATGGTAGGGGAGAGAGAGAGAGAAAGTATTTTAAAATTACTCTTGCAGCACTTGCCTACAATAGCAATATCAGGAAATGACAGACCCAGGAGTGTTGCAAAAAAACTTCTTCCAAATTAACTCTTGCATTATTTCTTGCAAACCACTTCTTTCCTGTTTAAGATCCAGTGTAAAAACCAACAGAGGGTTTGTGAAGAACGTATATCCAGTGGACCTAGGTTGCTTATAGAAAGACATTGTGTACCTCCAAGGGGTCTTCAGTCCCAAAAGCACAAGTCGCTACCACTTGAGCTAAAGAAGTAACTGCATAAATTGTCAGTAAAAAGCTGGTCTATTCTCACTGAGTCAGGTCAGCCACTAAGGGAGACCAGATCATACCCACTAAGAGAGCATGTTATTACTGATGTTGTGCACACTAACACTACTCCCTGCAGGAGAAGAAGCACATCACAACTATGACCTGTCTGACAGCGACCAACCCAGAAACAGTGAGAACGTGTTCCCAAACAAAATCCATCTTAGGGAATGTTGCTACTATACGTAGCTGTCCAGGCAATAGATTGTTTTTAAATATAGATCTGTTTAATCATATTCCCCAAATAGCTAAACAACACATTAAACACAGGACAACATGGCAAATGTTATGACCCTATGTTATGTGGGGCATACAACATTCAATACCCTATTGATTCCCTACCAAGTCAGCAAAATAAAAGAGAAAACTAATATCCAAGTAGTTAAATTCTAGCTGCTAGCCATCTGAATGCTATTCGAGATTCCTCAGATGCACAGAGACCATGCAATGTGGGGAGGACAAGGGCAGCATTCAGAAACCTCAGAACGACTTATTCCTATGTCAGCTGGGAGTTTAACTAAACTACATCTGCTTCCTTGAAGTGAAACTACTTGAACAACTGGGGACCTGAGAGAGCTCTGTGTAGCTCGAAAACTTGTCCCTTCCACCAACAGAAACTGATCCAATAAAAGAGGATATCTCACCTATCTTGTGTATGTCAGATCCTGGGACCAACATGACTACAACAAAGCTTCAAACAACTTTTTAATCACATTTTTTTAATTAAGGGTCTTTACAAAGAAAGCAAAACACAGAGTTGCCTTTCTTGTCTCATGACTTGGCCATGTCACCACAAGCTTATCAAATAGGATGGATATTACCATTAGCTCATCTACATAATTGATTAAATTGGGCAGAAAGCAGACAGCACTTGAATGTGTTATGCAAGATCACTTTGGAGTTAACTTTGGCTTAGTGTTTGCAGAAGAGCGGAAAATGCCAGATAAGAGGATTTCTAGTGGGGGAAATGGTAACTCAATTACAAATTAAGACATACGTCAAAACTGATACTCAGCACAACTGATTTGGCACAAATATCCTTCCAAGTTGACCCCATCAGTCTAATTTCCTGCCTTCTATGTCAATAATTCTGCCTTTTGACCCATTGCCAAACTGCATTTAAGACACGGAGGATTAACTTAAAACTTTATGATGGTTCAGACTAAGAGCTGCTCTAAATTAGACCAGCTGCCAATTTCCCTGAAGGGCAGCCCAGCAGCCAGGATGTAAAGGAGCCCCTGGCATACCCTCATACACTAGAAACCCAACTGGAGGGAGCGAGGTGGAGGACATACCGGTTGATCTGTACCACCTGAGAATCCCTCTACAAAATGGAATTCTCTGGGGGCCAAATCCACTGGCTTCAGGGCATCTTTGCATCAGGGGAGTGATACACAGTTGCTCTAATGCAGCTTTGGATATGACTGTCTAGAAATGCAGTATTAACCTACAGTAAACAAGCAGCCCTCCACACTAAGAGTGAAACATTATCCCCCGAGTGTCCCAGTGAATTATGCATCTGCTTTATGCTGTCAGATAGGACTGTGATTTTCTCAACGCGCTGGCCACATCTTCCTCTGTGTCTTGCACAGCACCAAGCATTCTGACAGAATTTAACAAATAAGATCATCGTCTTACGGTCAAAATACAGCAGGACTCAAAATTCCTTCCCTCTTGAGTAGGGTTACCATTCGTCCGGATTCCCCCGGACATGTCCGGCTTTTTGAGCTAAAAATAGCGTCCAGGGGGGAATTTGTAAATGTCCGGACTTCCCCCCTCGGTGCAGAGCGCGTGGCTGACAGGGCAGCTGGCCGGATGGTGCCACTTACATGGGACTCCGACAGCCAGAGAGAGTCCCTCCTCTCCCCTGCAGCAGAGATCACTCCCTCCCTCCCTGCATTCGCAGATCGCCTCCGGCAGTCTGGAGCTCCTCCCCCGCTCCTCCTCCACTGCTGCCCAGCGTGCCGGGACAAACGGCTCAGGTCGTTCCTGAGCAAGTTCACAGAGACATTAGGCGAAGGCCAATAACAAGGGGGCCAGGGGATCAGAGAAGGGGCAGGGAGGTTTTGGATGGGGCAGTCAAGAGACGGGGGGGGGGGG